>NW_016926828.1:0-2444 GCF_001483705.2 Eufriesea mexicana
CAACCATACATACATGCATACATACACCCTTACATAAATCCGTTCTTCCGTCCACCCTCCCATTCATCCATCCACACACACGTCCATACATCCATGCATCCGTACAACCATACATTCGTATATCCATACATCGATACATACCTACATCCATACATACAAAACTCAAATACATCCATACATTAAAACATACATACATACATACATCCATACATACATACGTCCATCCAACCATACATCTATCCATCCATACATCCAACCATCCATACATCCATCCATCCATACTTCCTTACATCCACACACCCATTCACTCATAAATCCATGCACCCATATACTCATCCATCCATACATACATCCATACATTCATCCATACATCGATTTATAAACCCATACGCTCACGGATACGTAAATGCATGGATACATCCGCACATAAATACATACGTACATCCATACATCCACCCACACATACACCCGTACGCTCGCCCTTCCATACATGCATCCATACATCCATCCATCCATCCACCCGTCCATAAATCCATCTAACCATACATTCATCCATCCATAGATCCTTACATATATACATCCATACATAAATACATACATACGTAGATGCGTCCATCCATACCTCGGTCCATTCATACATCCATCTATCGACCCAGCCAACCGTCCATACATCCATCCATACATACTACCATCCTTCCACACATCCATCCATCCATACTTCCACCCAGCCATACATCGATCGATCCATACATCCATCCATCCATACACCAACCCAACATTCCATCCATCCATCCAGATATTAATACATATATCAATACATACATCCACACATACACCCATACTTACAACCATACAAACATCCATACATACACCCATGCATACATCCATACATTCATCCATACAAACATCCATACATACACCCATGCATACACCCATACATTCAGCCATACAAACATCCATACATACACCCGTTCTTCTGTCCATCCACACATCCGTTCATCCACCCACACATCCATACATCCATGCATCCGTACAACCATACATTCGTACATCCATACATCAATACATACATACATCCCTAGATACATAACTCAAATACATCCATACATTAATACATACATACATACATACATCCATACATACATACGTCCATCCATCCATACATCTATCCATCCATACTACCAACCATCCATACATCCATCCATCCATACTTCCTTACATCCACACACCCATACACTCATAAATCCATGCACCCATATACTCATACATCCATACATACATCCATACATTCATCCATACATCGATACATAAACCCATACGCTCACACATACGTAAATGCATAGATACATCCGTACATACAAACATACATACATCCATACGTCCACCCATACGTACAACCGTACATTCGCCCTTGCATACACGCATCCATCCATCCATGCATCCATCCACCAATCCATAAAACCATCTAACTATACATCCATCCATCCATACATCCATACATATATACATCAATACATCCATAATCCAACCATACATCCATACATATATACATCCATACATCCATACAACCGTAGATCCGTCCATCCATACCTGCATCCATCCATACATCCGTCCATCCATACATCCGTCCATCCATACCTCAATCCATCCATACATCCATCTATCGATACTGCCACCAATCCATACATCCATCCAACCATACATCCACCCATCCATACATCGATCGTTCCATACATCCATAGATCCATACATCGATCGATCCATACATCCATTAGTCCATACATCAACCCACCAATCCATCCATCCATCCAGACATTAATACATATATCAATACATACATCCACACATACGCCCATACTTACAACCATACAAACATCCATACATACATCCATGCATACATCCATACATTCATCCATACAAACATCCTTAAAAACATCCATGCATACATCCATACATTCAGCCACACAAACATCCATACATACACCCGTTCTTCTGTCCATCCACACATCCGTTCACCCACCCACACATCCATACATCCATGCATCCGTACAACCATACATTCGAACGTCCATACATCGATACATTCATACATCCCTACATACATAACTCAAATGCATCCAAACATTAAAACATACATGCATACATACATCCACACATACATACGTCCATCCATCCATACATCTATCCATCCATACATCCATCCATCCATACACCCATCCATCCATACTTCCTTACATCCACACACCCATACACCCATAAATGCATGCAACCATACACACATCCATCCATACATACATCCATAAATTCACCCATTCATCGATACACAAACTCATACGCTCACCCATACATAAATGCATAGATACATCCGTACATACATCCACACATACATCCATACGCCCACCCACGCGTACAACCGTACAATCGCCATACTATGCACGCATCCA
>NW_016926829.1:0-661 GCF_001483705.2 Eufriesea mexicana
CTGGAGCGCAGAATTCCATCGAATAGCAGTGTATAGCACAAAAGTCCAAGCTACTCTACACTAATGTATCCAACTTTAACATAAACGGAGGTAACATAACTCAGTCTAACGTTGCCCGACCTGTATTTCTGGCCCGCCAGAGTCGAGTAGAACTTACTAAAGCACATTAGGGCGCAGAAGTCCATAGAATCGCAGTGTATAGCACAAGATTCATATGTATTAAGACCGAACCCAAGCTAACGTAACCTAATCAGGCGTAGCCAACCTCAACGTAACGCCCTGCGGCCAATGTTGCTGGCCTCCACAACACCAAGAATAAGACAGTAGAGCACATTACCGCGCAGAAACATTCCGTATAGCAGTGTATACCACGAGAGTCTAAATTAACCTGACCGTGCTTAACCCATCCTAACCTAACCAAACATCACCAAGCACAACCTAACGTGCCGCGACCACTATTGCTGGGCTCCACGAAAACAAGAAGGAAATAATAGGACACAGTGGATCGCAGAAATCCACCGCATTGCGATGCATAGCACAAAGGTGCAGGATACCCCAACCTTAGCTAACATAACCAGCCTATCCGAACGTAGTGCAGCACAACCTGTCGTGACGAGACCACAATTTCTGGCCACCCCAGAGCCAAGCAGAGCATACTACA
>NW_016926830.1:0-17952 GCF_001483705.2 Eufriesea mexicana
TGCACAGCATTTACTATCTGAAAAAGACAGATCCATTGTCCCTCGACATATAAATAATTGAAGACACATTACTGGGTGCAGCCATCATTCCAGTACTGTAGCCGTTGGATTACTAAGATCACTGATGATGTATATTCCAAAGAAGTTCTATAATAATCAACATTTTGTACAGGTCACGTCTAGATATATCTAGAATTTGCAGTACCACACGTAGCACATACACCATCAAGGCACTGTAGCTTTTGGGTTAATCTGTTCACTGATAATTTGTATTCAACAGCAATTATGGAATGATAAGATGCAGATGCATTATCTCTCGAGATATTAACTAATGACGACAGAGTACTGAATGCAGGCATCGTCACAGTGCTGGAGCCGTTATAATTATTTGTCAATTGATGACTTAAATTCCGCAGCAAATCTAGATTAAGCAATATATGGTACGCGCACGTATAGAGATATTTACAATTTGCTGTGAGGTACGTAGTACATATACCAACAGGTAAGTCTAGCTTGCGGACTAACCTCGTCTCAGACGGTATATATTACGAAGCAATTCTGGAATGAAAAAGGACAGGTTAATTATGCCTCGAGATATATGCATATGACATCATAGTACAGAGTACAGCCATCTTCACAAAACTGTAGCCGTTTGACTTACTTGTTCACTGATGATGTAAGGTACAAAGCAATCCCAAAATAATCTACGCATACTGCGCTTCTGGCTGTAGATATTTACAATATCGTACCGAGGGTACGGTTCGTATGACAAACGCCAACAGAGCACAATGGCCATTGGAACAATCTGTTCAATGATGAATTAGATTTTACAGAAATTATAGAATGACAAAGTACAGATCCGTTACCGCTCGAGATACTAAGAAATGATAGCACAGTACTGAGTGCAGGCATCTTCACAGTACTGTAGCCGTTGAAGTAATTTGATCATTGACGACTTAAATTCAACATCAACTCTACAATAGTCAATGCACAGCACGAGTATGTCTAGAGGCATCGACAATTGACAGTACGATACTTAGTACTATCACTGATGACCTATATTCTACAACAATTGCAGAATGAGGTAAGACAGATCCACTATCCCTCGAGATATAAACAATTCGTAACAGGGTACTGAGTAGAGCGATCACCTCAGTACAGTGACAGCAGGAAAAACTTGTTCTTTGATGACTTAAATTCCACGGCCACCCTAGAATAACCATTGTATAGTACGGTCCAGGCCAGGGAAATTTACGACAGTACGGTACTCAGTACGTCAGCCAGCATAGCGCTGCAGCTGTTGTATTAATCGTCATAATGCTGAAATAGATTTTATAGCAATTCTAGAATGGCAATAGACCGATACACAGTAGCTCAAGTTATTAACAGTTCACAAGAAAGTACAGAGTACAGCCATTATCACACTACTGCAGCCGTTGGACTACTATTCTCACTCTTCATGCAAATTCCAAAGCAACTCCGGAAAGCTCAGTGTATATTTCGGTCGTTAGTGATGTTTCCGAAAGACGGTACGGTACGTAGTAAATCCACAAATACAGCATGTTTGCCGTTCGATTTCTCTGCTCGGTGTTGATTTGAATTTCATAGCAATTCTAGAACTTCAGCGGACCTATATATTATTGCTTGAGATATTACCAATTGGACAGACAATAGGGAGTGCAGCCATTGTCACAGTATTGTAGACGTTGGATTGTTCGTGCACTGATGATATAAACTCCATATCCATTCCAGAATATCCAATGTATAGGGAGGTTATGTCTAGAGGTACCTTCAATAGTTATTACGGTGCTCAGTAAGTCCACCAACAGAGGACTGTACACGATGGAATAGTCTGTACAATGATGATTTGGATTCTGTAGCATTGCTATAACAACAACATGCAGATCCATTACCTGCCAAGGAAACATCAGTTGACATAGTAGGACTGAGTACAGTCAGCATCGCAGTGACGTAGGCGTTGGAATAATTTGATCGCTGGTGACGTAAATTCTGCAGCAATCCCAGGAGAGTCAACGTATAGTGCGGTTATTGCCGTAGATACTTAAAGTTGTGAGCAACGTACTTAGTGCCTTCACCAGTAGAGCACTGTAGCAATTGGATTAGCCGGTTCAGTGATGATATATATTATATTGCAAATCTAGAATGACAAAGGACTGACCCTTTATCGCTCGTGATATTAACAATTGACAAAACATCAGCGAGTAAAACCATAGTCACTGTTCTTTACACGTTGGACTAATTTGATCACCGAAGTCTCTTATTTCACATTTGTTCTAGAATGATCAACGTATGCATCAGTTATGGCTGGAGGTATTTACAATTCCCATTGCGGTATTTGGTGCATCGACCAAGAAACAGCTGAAGCCGTTGGATTAAACTATTTAGTGACGATTCTTATTTCAAAGCAAGTCTAGGGCAGCCAATGAATGACACGGCTTTGGTTACAGTTATTTACAATTGACAGTAGGGTACTTGGTATATCCACCGACAGAGGAATGTAGCCCTTGTATTAAACTGTTCAGCGATGATGTAAATTATATAGCTCTTCTAGAATGATGAAGGACTGACCCACTATCGCACGAGACTTTAGCTATTGACGAACAAGTAATGAATACAGCAATCATCACAGTACTTTAGCCGTTGGAATTATTTGCTCACTAATAACTTATATTTAACTGCAATTCAAAAATAACAAAAGTATGGTCCCGTTATGGCCAGAGATATATACAACAGACAGGACATTTCTTAGTTCATCCATTAACAGAGCGATGTACGCGTTGGATTGAACTGTTCAATTATGCTTTATACCCTTTACCAATTGTAGTATGACAAAATACAGCTTCATTGCCGTCCAAGGTATTAACAACCGACAACATGGTACTAAGTACAGCCATCTTCACTTTACTGTAGCCGTAGAACTATGTTGTTCACTGATGGCTTCAATTCAACAGCAGGTCTAGAGTTAGCAATGTATGCATCAGTTATGGCTAGAGATATTATCAGCTCCCAGTACGGTAGTTGGTACACGTTCAATAGAGCAGTGAAGCCTCTGGAATAATATATTCAATGATGATTCAGGCCCTATTGGAATTCTGGAACGTCAGAGGACTACTAACCCGTTTTCTTTCCTAACATTAGCAATTGACGGAGCAGTACTCTGTACGTCGATCATTTTAATATTTTAGCCACCGTGCTAATTTGTTCACTGATAGCTTATATTTACCGACAATTCTAGAAAGGTCCGTGCATAGTTCGGTTATGGCTGAAGATGTTTAGTTCTGACAGTACGGTAAGGAGTACACACATCAACAGTGAATTGGAACCGTGGGATTGCTGTTTCCAAAGAAAATTTAGATTCCGTAGCAATTCTACAGATGCTGAAGGAATGTCCATTTCCGCTCGAGATATTAACAAATGACATGTCAGTGCTGAGTACAACCATCGTCACAGTACTGCAGCCGTTGGATTAATCTATCCAGTAACGATTGATATTCCACAGTGGTTCTAGAATAATTAATGAATACGACAGGTATGGCTAGAGATACTTCAAATTCACAGTACGGTAGTTGCTACGTTCACCAGTAGACCACTGTAGCCGTTGGATTAATCGCTTCCGTGATGATTTAAATTTTGTTGCAATTATTTGATGACAGAGGACTCACCCATTATACCTCGAGGCATTAGCAACTGACGAAAGAGCACTGACTACAGCCATCATCACAGTGCTTTAGCCGTCGGAATAATTTCTTCGCTGATAGTCTGACCCTTTCGGCATGGAAGAGTTGACCGCGGTTGTACGTTCATGGTACGAGGGAGTTTCCCGTAGTAGCGGGTGTTCTGAACGGCATCGTGAGCAGCGAAGGTGCGAAAGCCTCAGCCAACCATAGGCCGGAAGCCGATTTTGTCACTAACTTATCTCGCGGACAAGACGGAGTGGCAAACAAAACAGGCAGGACGCTTAACGTTTTAGAATCTCATTTACTTGTTGACAGTATATTAATTAAGGTAAATGGCATTGATAAAATAAATTTGATCCAAAATCACAGGATTAACATAAATAATAAAACTAGCTTTATAATATGGTAAGTGACAGAACTAATAGTGTACCTTGTTGTGATACTTTAAATTAAGTTATACAGTCTGTTCTATGCAGAGGGATGGACGTAACACCGGAACAGCCATTTCACTGATTAAACTATATAATGGAACAGTCAGAGCAGCCGGAATTTTAAACTGTCGACAGTAAAATAATGTGCGGCGATAGTACCCAGAGAATATTTCTTGGACGCCGCCTATAGGCGATTGTAGGACCCACAGTGCTTCCCGTGGTTGCCGCCAACTGGCGACGGTAGAACATAGAGTACGTTTTGCGACCGTAACCAATCGGCGGCAGTTGTACACACGTAGCGTTCCGTGGATTCCGCCATATGGCGGCAGTTGTACCGAAAGCGTTAAATTTTATTACAATTCTAGGATAGTCAGTGTATAGTATGGTAATGACTATATTTATTTACAACTGACAGTGCGGTTCTCAGTACATCTACGAGCAGAACACTATAGCCGCTGCATTGATCTGTTCAATGACTATTTAGATTCCATTGACATTAAATACAGACAATACTGTACAAAGTACAGCCATCATCACAGTACTGTAGCCGATGGATTAAGTTCTTCGCCGACGAGTTAAATTCCTCAGTGTCTACAGAATAATCAATTCATACATGAGTTATGGCTAAAGATATTTAAAATTGACTGTACGGTTCTTGGAACATCCATCAACTGAGCACTGTTGCCGTTGGATAGATCTGTTCAATGGCGATTTAGATTTTATAGCAATTATTTAATGACAAAACACAGATCCATTACCGCTCGAGATATTAATAACAGACGACACTATATTAAGTACAGCCACCATCGCAGTTCTCCATCCTTTGGATTAATATCATCACTGGTGACCTGCATTCCACAGCAGAGCCAGAATTATAAAAATATGAATCAGTTATGACTAGAGATATTTGCAATTCCCAGTGCGGCAGCTGTTGCATCCACCAGTATAGCACTGCAGCCGTTGGGTTAATCCTTTCAGAGATAATTCATATTCTGTTGCAATTCTAGAATGACAAGGGACAGATCCTTTATTTCTCGACATACTACAAGTTGACATAAGGGTACCGAGTGCAGCAATGATCTCCCTGCTAGGGCAGTTGGATTATTGAATTCAAAGAAGACCCTAATTCCACAGTTGTTATTGAATAACCTATGTATACATCAGCTAAAGCTAGAGGCATTAACAATTCCCAGTACGGTAGTTTGTGCAACCACGAGGACAGCACTGTTGCAGTTGGAATAATCTGTCTATAGATTGCATACGCATCACAGTATTTCTAGAATAATCAATATATATGTCAGTTATGGCTTGAAAAGTTTAGAATTCGCGGTGCGATATTAGGTACATCCACCAATACGGCACTGTAGTCGTTTGGTTAACTTGTTCAGCGATGACTTAACTTAAACATTTGTTCAAGGATAATCAATGTATACATCAGTGGTAACGAGAGTTATTTACAATTCCCAGTACGCTTGTTGGTACATCCAACATTAAAGCACCCTGGCCGATGAATATATATGATCAGTGATGATATATATTATATTGCGATCCTAGAATGACAAAGGGATCACACACAGTCGCTCGAGACATTAACAATTGACCGAAAAATACGGAGTGCAGCCATCGTATCAGTACTGGAGCCGCTGGAATTATCTGTTAACTTACGATATAAATTCCGCAGAAGCTCTAGAAAAACCAATGTATGCATCAGTCATGTCTAGACATATTTTCTATTCGAAGTGCAGTATTTGTTACATTCACCAATAGAGCACTGTAGCCGTTGGAATAACGTGCTCAGTGATGATTTATGTGCTATTGCAATTCTAGAATGGCAAAGGGCTGACCCGTTACCGCTCGAGACGTTACAAATTGGCGAAGCAGTACTGAAACAGAAACACCATCACATTACTTTTGCCGTCGGACTAACGTACTCAATGATAATGTAAGTTTAACAGCAATTATAGAATAATCAATATGTAGTAACCTTATGGCTGTAGTTATTTAGAGTTGACAGTGCGGTACTTAGTACATCCATGAACAGAGATGTGTAGCCCTTGGACTAACTCGTTGAATGATGATGTAGGTCCTAAAGCGATTCTAGTGTGACAAAGGCAGATACGTTGTATCATGGGATATTAACATTTGACATAACTGTACTGAGTACAGCCATCGTGAAGTTGCTGCAGCCGCTAGATGATTCAGTTCAGTGATCATTTATATTCCACGTTTGATCTAGAATAACCATTGCATACGTTAGTTATGTGTAGAGATATTTACGATTCCCAGTGCAGAAGCCTTTACATGCACCAATACAGCAATTTAATCGTTGGATTAAGCAGTTCATCGAAGCTTTAAGTTCTATTGCAATCCTATGACATAGGGCTGGCCGACCATACCTCTAGGCGTTAACAATTGACGGAAGAGTGCAGGGTACAGCCATCATCACAGTACTGCAGCCGCTGGATTATCCTGTCCACGGGTAAATTGAATTCCATGTTAGTTCTAGAAGAACCAACGTACACACCAGTTATGGACAGAGATAACTGCAATTCCCAATACGGTAGCTGATACACCCACCAATAGGGTACAGCAGCCGTTGGATTAATCTGTTCAGTGATGATTTAAATTCCACAGTATTTCTATAATATTCAAAGCATGCATGAGTTATGTCTAGAGGTATTTACAATTCCCGGTACAGTAATTGGTACATCCACAAATAGAGCACTGTAGCCATTGCATTAATCTGTTCTGCGATGATCTACATTCTACAGCAATTCTAGGGTGACAAAGGACAGATCAGTTGCCGCTCGAGGTACAAACAACTGCCAACAGGTTACCAAGTATAGTCATTATAACAGAACTGTTGCCGAAGGATTAATCTTTTCACACGTGGTTGAAATTCCACAGTAGTGCTAGAATGATATATATATATATATGTCGGTTACGTCTAGAAACTCTAACAACTGCCAGAACTGCAGCTGATAGATTCACTAGCGTAGCACTCAAGCCATTGGAGTAATCAGTTCAGTGATGATTTTGGTTCTATTTCAACTCCAGAATCACGAGTGATTGAACCATCATCCCTCAAGATATTAACAATTGACCATGCGGTTCCGAGTACAGCCACGGTCACAGCTATTTAACCTCGGAATATTTTGTTGACTGACAACTTTGTTTCAACAGGAAACCTAGAATAATTAATTTGTGCTACCGTTATGGCCGCAGGCATTTACAATTTACATCACGGTACTTAGTACATCCATCAACAGAACGCTGTAGCCGTTGAATATGCTTGCTCAATGTTAAGGTATATTCTACAGTAACTCTAGGGTGACAAAATACAGATACGTTAGAGTTCGAGATATTTACAATTGCCATAACTGCATTGAGCACAAGCATCATCACAGTACTGCAGCCGTTTGATTAAGCTTTTCACTGATGATAAAAATTCCAGACTAGTTGCAATTTACTACTGTGAAGCTTATGTCATCAGTGATCAAATTAATCCAAAGGCAACAGTACTGCGATGATGACTGTAATCAGTACCTTCTTGTCAGTTGCTAATGTGTTGAGCGGTAAACGACATCTCCCTTGCCACTCTAGAATTGCTATAGAATCTATATCATCATTCAGTGGATCAATCCAACGGCTGCAGTGCACTGGTGATTGGTGTGATAAGAACCGTACTGTCAATTGTAAATATCTCTAGCCATAACCGTACTATACATTGACTACCCTAGGTACTATTTGTAATATAAATCATCACTGAACATATCAATCCAACAGCTGCAGTGATGTACTGGTGATTTTACCCATTACCGTATTGCGCATTGTGAATATCTCTGACCATAAGTGATGTGTACCTTGATTACTCTCGAACAATTGGGGATTTGAAATCATCTCTCATCATCCTGGTGGATGTAGGAGCTATCGCACTGAAAATTGTGAATGTCTCTATACACAAGTGATGTATGCATTTATTACTCTAGAGCTACTGTGGAATTTATATCATCAGTGGACAGATCAATCCGTCGTCTACAGTGCACTACTAGGTACCAAACTCTCAATTGTTTATATCTCTAGACATAACCGTACTATACATTGATTACTCATGACTTGCATTGGAATATGCGTCATCATTGTACAAATTAATCCATCGTCTATAATAGAGTAATGATTGTTGTACTCAGTACTGAGTTGTTAGTTGGAAATGTCTCGAGCTTTAATGAACGTGTCTTTTGCCACTCTAGAATTGCTATGGAATATGTGTCATCATTCAACATATCAGTCGAACATCTGCAGTGCTCCGTTGGCGTGTGTACCAACTGCAGTACTGGGAAATGTTAATACCACTATCCATAACTGAATTACACCTTGATCATTCTAGAACTACGGTAGAACTTAAATCATAACTGAACAGATCAGTCCAACCGAAGCAGCACAGTTATGGTGCCTGTACGAAGTATTATCATGTGAAATGCTAATATCTAGAAATATAACGTATGTGTCTTGTGTCATTCAAAAATTGCTATAAGATCTACGTCAACATTGAACAGTTTAATACAACGGCTACAGAACTCTGTTGTTGGATGAAAAAAGTACCATTTTGTCAAATGTAAATTGGTCCAGATATAACGGTACCATGCACTGAAAATTCTAGAATTGCTTTGGAACTTAAACCATCACTGAAATTGTTAACTCAATCACTTCTGTGCTCTATTGGTGGATGTACGTGCTACCGTACGGGGAATTGTAAATATCTCCAGACATACCAGTACAATACATTGGCTGCGATATGCTTGCTTTGGAATATACGTCACCAGTGATCAATTTAATGCAGCAGTTACAGTACTGATATGACGCCAGTACTCAGTACCCTTTTGTCAATTTTTAATATCTCGAGCGGTAATGGTACGGTCCTTTGTCATTCTAGAAATACAGTAGGGTATTAATCATCACTGAACAGAATAATACAGCGCCTGCAGATAAGTATTGGTGGATGTAACAACTACCATTCTGGGAATTGTAAATATATCTAGCCATAACTGATGTATACATTGATTATTCTAGAGCAACTGTTGAGTTTAAGTCATCACTGGACAAATTATTCCTGCGGCTACAGTACCGTTGTGATGGCTGCACTAAGCACTACCTTGTCAGTCCTTTGCATTCTAGAATCGCTATAGGGGATGAATTACCACTGAACAGATTAGTTCAACGAATGCAGTTCTCCGTTGGTGATTGTAACAGCTACCGTATCCGGAATTGTAAATATCTCTAGCCGTAACTGATGTAAACGTTGGCTTTTCTAGTACTACAGTGGAAATTAAGTCATGCGTGAACAAGTTAGTCCAACGGCTACAGCGCTGTTACGATGGCTGTACTTAATGCTGTGTTGTCAGCTGTTAGTTTCTCCAGCAATATCGGTTCTGCCTTTTGTCATTTTAGAAATGCTATGGAACATATGTCATCATTGAACAGGCCAATTCAACTGCTAGAGTGCTCTGTATATGTATTTCCAAGTACTGTACTGACAGGTTTAAATGTCTCTAGTCACAACGGCAATATATATTTATTACTCCATGCTTGCCTTGCAACATGAATCATCAGTGTACAAATTAATTCAACTGCAACTTTTCCGTGATTATGGCTGTACTCACCACTCTTTCATCATTTGTGAGTGTCTAGAGCGATAATGAGTCAGCCGTCTGCCATTCTAGAATTGCAACAGGATTTATATCATCATAGAACATATTAATCCAACGCCTGCAGTGCTCAAATGATGGATGCACCTAATAACATGCTGGAAATTTTTAACATGTCTAGACATAGCATACGTGTACATTAACTTTTCTGCAACTACCGTGGTATTTATACCATCACTAGCCAGATTAATCCAACGGCTACTGTGTTGTGTTGGCGTATTCACTGAATGCCTTACTCCCAATTGTAAATACCTCCAGGCATATACGTACTATACACTGTGTATAGCAAAATTGCTGACGAAGTTACATCATCAGTGAACAAATTATTCCAACGCCTACGTTACTGCCATGGCGGCTCTAATCTGTCCTGCTATATCAGTCGTTAATGCCCCACATTATAGCGGGTGTGTAATTTGTCATTCTGGAGTTGCTACAAAATCTAAATCATCATTGGACAGGTTAATCCAACGTCTGCAGTCCTCTGCTGTGGAGGTACTAAGTACCGTTATGTGAATTTCATATATCTCTAATCATACGCGTACTACGCATTGATAATTCCAGAATGGCAATGAAATATAAGTCATCAACGGCCAAATTAAACCAACGCATACGCTACAGTGACGACAGCTGTAATCGGTACTGTGTTGTCAATTGTTTATGTCTCGCCAGTTAGTGTTTCTGTCGTTTTCATTCTAGCACTGCTGTACAATATGGATCATCTGTGGGCAGATTAATCCAGCAGCTACAGTGCTTTATTGGTGCATGTACTGCGTACCGTACTGCATGCAGTAAATATCAGTAAGCATAACAGATCCATCCGTTAATTACTGTAAAATTGCTGTGGAATTAGCATCGTCAGTGAACAGGTAAATGCGACGGCTACAGTACTGTGATGATGGTAGTACTGAGTTCTATTTTGTCGTTCGTGAATTTCCCCAGCGGCAGTTATACTATTCATTGTTCATTATGCCATTGCTGAACAACTTAAATTATCAGAGAACATACTACGTGAGTGGCTATATTATTGTGTAGATGGTTACACTCAGTAATGTATTGCCGTTTGTGAATACCACTAAAGATATGTGATCTATCCGTCGATAAGTCTGGAATTTCTATGGATTTGAAATCATCAGTTTTCGGATTAATCCAAAGATATAAGTACTCTGTAGGTGCATGTACCCATCATCGCACTGCGAGGTGTATACGCGTCTAGAGATAACTGATCTATGCACTGATTATTGTAGGATTACTTTGGAACCTACGTCATCAGTGAGTAGATAGATGCAGTAGGATGTACGTGCTACCGTACGGGGAATTGTAAATATCTCCAGACATACCAGTACAATACATTGGCTGCTATATGCTTGCTTTGGAATATACGTGACCAGTGATCAATTTAATGCAGCAGTTACAGTACTGATATGATGCCAGTACTCAGTACCCTTTTGTCAATTTTTAATATCTCGAACGGTAATGGTACGGTCCTTTGTCATTCTAGAAATACAGTAGGGTATAAATCATCACTGAACAGAATAATACAACGCCTGCAGATAAGTATTGGTGGATGTAACAACTACCATTCTGGGAATTGTAAATATATCTAGCCATAACTGATGTATACATTGATTATTCTAGAGCAACTGTTGAGTTTAAGTCATCACTGGACAAATTATTCCTGCGGCTACAGTACCGTTGTGATGGCTGCACTAAGCACTACCTTGTCAGTCCTTTGCATTCTAGAATCGCTATAGGGGATGAATTACCACTGAACAGATTAGTTCAACGAATGCAGTTCTCCGTTGGTGATTGTAACAGCTACCGTATCCGGAATTGTAAATATCTCTAGCCGTAACTGATGTAAACGTTGGCTTTTCTAGTACTACAGTGGAAATTAAGTCATGCGTGAACAAGTTAGTCCAACGGCTACAGCGCTGTTACGATGGCTGTACTTAATGCTGTGTTGTCAGCTGTTAGTTTCTCCAGCAATATCGGTTCTGCCTTTTGTCATTTTAGAAATGCTATGGAACATATGTCATCATTGAACAGGCCAATTCAACTGCTAGAGTGCTCTGTATATGTATTTCCAAGTACTGTACTGACAGGTTTAAATGTCTCTAGTCACAACGGCAATATATATTTATTACTCCATGCTTGCCTTGCAACATGAATCATCAGTGTACAAATTAATTCAACTGCAACTTTTCCGTGATTATATTTAATCAAATGGCTATATTATTCAGTAGATGGCAGCACAATGTACTTTATTGCCAATCGTCAATAGCACTACCCACATAAAATCTATCTACTTGTTCTTCTAGAATATACATGGAACTTAAATCATCAGTGAACAGAACAATCCATCGGCTACAGTGCTCTGGTGGTAGATATAATACATACCGTACTGTCTACTATAAATATCTGCTCCCATGAACGGCATATATATTGATTATCTAAGAACTGCGGAGGAACTTAAATCATCAGTGAACAAATTTATCCAACGTCTACAGTATTGTACAGATGTTTCTCCTCAACATTGTGTTGTGAAATTGTAACAACTCGAGCGATAAGAGGTCTGTCTTCAGGCATTCCCGATTTGCATTAGAATTTAAATCATCAAGGAACAGGTGTATCCAACGGCTACAGTGCTTTGTTAGTGGATGTAGCGAGTATCGTAATGTCAGTTGTAAATAACTCTAGTCCCAAACGAACTATGCAATAGCTACTCTGGAATTTCCGTGGAATTTAAGTCAGGGGTGAACAAACTAGTGCAACTGCTACAGTACCCTGATGACTGATGCACTCAGTACTGTTGTGCCAATTGTTAATACCATGTGCGATAATGCATCCGCCTGTTGCCATCCTAGAAAAGCTACAAAATTCAAATCATCAGCGATCAGACTAATCCATCGGCTACAGTGCTCTGTTGATGGTTGTACTATGTACTGTGCGGTCAAATGTAAATATTTCTTGCCATAACCGTACTAAGCACTGATTACTCTTGACTTCCTTTGGAATTTACATAATCACTGAAAAAATTAATACAACGTCTACTGTACTGTGATTATGGCCATGAACAGAGAAGTTTCGTCGATTGCTGACGTCTCCAGCGATAATCGGTCATTCCTTTGTCATTCTAGGATTAGAATATCATTTAAATCGCCACTGAGCAGCTTATTCCTATGGCTACATTGCTTTATGTGTGGATGTGACAATTACCGTACTGGAAATTGTAAATATACCTAGACATAAAGGATTCATAATCTGATTATTCTAGAGCTACTGTGGAACGCATATCACCAGCGAACAGATTAATAAGATGGCTGCCGTACTGTGATGACGGCTTTACATAGCACTGTCAAGTCAGTTGTTAATACCTCGAGCTATGACGGACCTTCCTTTTGTCATTCTGAATAGGAATTGTTCCTAAGGCACCAACAAACATCTTAATACAACGGTCATACTGATCTATCGGTGGATGTACAAGGTACTGCACCGCGTATTTTAATTATCTCTAGACGGAATTGTTGTACACATTGATTATTCCAGAATAAATGCGGATCTTATGTCATCGCTGAAGAAATTATTCCAACGGCTGCAGAGATCTCATTGTGGTCGTAACAACTACAGTACTGGTGATTGTAAACGTCTGCAGCCGCAACTGATGTATGCATTGGTTATTCCAGTGCTACTGAGGTATATACGGCGTCAGTGATAAAATAAATTCAAATTCTACAGTACTGTGATGGAAGCTGTACTTCGTATTGTGTTCTTAGTTGTTAATAACTGGAGCAGCAATGGATCTCTCTCTTGTCACTGTAGAATTGCTATAGAAACAAAATCATCTTTGAGTGGGTCAATCCAACGGCTACAGTGCGATGTTGATGGATATACTAAAAACCTTTGACATTCTAGTACTGCTATGGGACACAATTCATCAGTGAAAATATTAATCAACCGGCTATAGTGCTCTGTTGCTTTGTCTGCTTCGTACCGTACAGCCGATTGTAAATTTCCCCGGCCATAACCGTACTGTAGATTGAATATTCCAGAATTGCTTGAAATTTAGATCGCCAGTCATCAAAGCAGTGCAACTGCTACGGTACTGTGATGATGGCAGCACTTAGTACCGTATTGTTAAGTGCTAATATTTCGTGGAACAATGGATCTGTCATTTGCCATTTTATATTTGCAATATATATATCTGCATTGAACAGAATAATCCAACGGCTAGAGTACCGTTCCGGTTGATGTACTAGGTACTGTCATATCAGTTGTAAATATGTCTGAACATAACCGTACCATACATCGGTTATTCTAGAGTGGAAGCGGTCTTTATGTCTTCAGTGGACAAATTAATAACGCGGCTGCAGTGCTATGATGATGGCTGCACTCTATACTGCGTTGTCAATTACAAACATGACGTTGGGCAACGTATCTGCACTTTTAATCTAGAAGTGTTGTGAAATATAGGTCATAAGTCAAGAGACTTATCGAACGGAGAAGGGCTCTGTTGGTAGATGTACTAAGTACCGTATTGTCAATTGTACATTTCACTAGCCATAACTGTACTATACATAGGATATTGCAGAGTAGCTTTTGCACTTTATTTCATCTGTGTACATACGATCCGACGTCCACAGAAATGTGATTATGTCTGCAATCGGATCTGTGTTGCCAGATGTTATTGCCTCAAGGGATATTGGATATGTGTTTTGTCATTCTATAATTGCTATAGAAACTAAATCTTCACTGAACAGATTCATCCATCTGCTACATGGATCTGTTAGTGGATGTACCAAGTACCGTATTGTCAAGGGTCAATATCTCCAGCAATAACTACACATAACATTGGTTATTGCAGAATTGCATTGGAAATTGCATCAACAGTGGGTGAAGTAATCCGACGGTTACAGTCCCGTGACGATGACTGTACTCAGTACTCCCTTGTCGATTGATAACATGTCGAGGGATAATGGATCCGTGTTTTGTCATTCTGAAATTGCTAGGGTGCTTAAATCACAAGTGAAAGTATTAGTCTAGATGCAGCAGTGCTCCTTTGGTGGATGTACTAAGTAACGTACATCCAATTTTAAATATGTCCAGCAACACGTACAATACATTGATTATTCTAGAATTGCGTTGGAATTTACATCAGGGAACAAATGATACAACGTCTAGAGCGCTATGCTGATGGTTGTGCTCAGTACCGTGTTGTCAATTGTTCATACCTAACAACCGTACCATGCATTGGTTATTCTAAAATTGCTTCGGAATTTTCATCACCGGTGGACAAGGTAGTGCAACTACTACAGTACTATGATGATGGCTGTTCTCAGTGCTGTGTTGTCAATTATTTATGTATCGAGGGACAATGGTTATCACTTTCCTCATTCTTGAGAAGCTGTACAATATAAATCTTCAGACCACAGAGTAATACAACAGCAACTGTGATCCGTTGATGGATATGGTAAGTACCGTACCGTTAATTGTAAATATCTCTAGATACAACCGTTATTTAAAATCATAATTCTAGAGTGGCTGCTGAATTTAAATCATAGATAAACAAATTAATCCCTCGGCTACGGTAAGTGACGATGACAGTAATCTTTAATGTGCTGTCAATTGCAAATATGTTGAGGTATGATATATCAGAATATTTCATTCTAGCATTGTCGTAGAATGTATGTCATTAGTGAAGAGATTTAACCTACGGCAACGGCTTTCTGTTGATAGATTAACTATATGCCGCATAGACAACTTTATAAATCACTATCCACGAACGTACCGTGGATAGGATATTCTAGAATTACAATGGGAGTTGAGTCATCATTGAACAAATTATTCCAACAGCCACAGTACTCTGTTGGCGTTTGTACGGATTACCGTACTCTCAATTGTAAATAACTCCAGGTGTCCCCGTACTATACATTGACCATTCTAGAATTCCTGTGGAATCTTAATCGCCAGTGAACAAATTAGTCCCACGGCTACAATACTGTGGTGATTGGTGTATTCTATACTGCGTTGTCAATTGAAAATATCTCGAGGGATGACAGATACGAGTATTGCCATTCTGGAATTGCTAGGCTACATAAACCATAAAAGAAATAGTCATTCCAGCGGCAAGAGTTCTCTGCTGGTGGATGTAATAAATGATGCGCTGTCAACTGAATGTATGTCTAGACACACCCATGCTATTCATAGGTTATTCTAGAATTGCTGTAGAATTTAAAACTTTGGTGAACATATTAATTCAACGCCTACGTTACTGTGATGACGTATGTGATCAGCCCTACTATGTTAATTGTCAATGCCAGGCGATGTAACGAATCTGTAGTTCGTCATTCTAGAGTTGCTGCATAATATGTATCGCCGGTGAACAGATTAATCAGACGGCTGCAGTCCTCCGTT
Organism: Eufriesea mexicana; assembly: GCF_001483705.2. Taxonomy (NCBI): domain Eukaryota; kingdom Metazoa; phylum Arthropoda; class Insecta; order Hymenoptera; family Apidae; genus Eufriesea; species Eufriesea mexicana. Next base: position 16,246 of record NW_016926830.1, read on the forward strand.
GGCGTATGAACTACGTTCCACACAGTCAATTGTAAGTATCTCCAACCATAGGAGTTCCATACGTTGATTAGTGTAGAATTGCTTTGGAATTTACATCACCAGGAAACAAGTTAGTCAAATGGCTACAGTACCGGAATAGCGGATGTACTCTGCATTGTGTAGTCCACTTCAAATACCCCGAGGCATAATGGATCTCTCCTTTTCGATTCTAGAATTGCTGTAGAACATATACTATTACAGAGCAGAGTATTCCTACAGCTACAGTGATGTATAGGTGTATGTACCACGTACCGCGCTGCAAATTGTAGATATCTCTAGACATACCCGTACTCTATATTGATTATTCCAGAGTAGACGTGGAATTTGAATCGTCGATGAACATATTGTTCCAACGGCTGCAGTAATGTGGTAGTGGCTACACTCAGTACTGTGTTTTCGTTCATTAATATCCCGTGCGATAATGGATCCGTCTTTTGCCATTCTAGAGTTGCCGTTGAATATAAATTATCAATGAACAGATTAATCCAACTGCTAAGGGGCTCTGTTGCAAGACGTACTATGCACTGTACTGTTAGTTGTATATACCTTTATCCATAACTGTTCCATGCGTTGGTTACGCTAGACATGCATTGCAACTTACATCACAAGTGAAGAAACTAATCCAACGGCTACAGTACTGTGCTGATGACTATACTGAGTACTGTTTCGTTAATGTTAACACCTCGTGAGAGGATCCAGCTGTCCTTTGTCGTTCTAGAAATGCCATAGATTCTATGTCATGATTGAGTAGATTGATCCAACAGCTGTAGTGCTCCCTTGCTGGATGCACTGGGAACCAAACAGTCAACTAGAAGTATATCTAGACTTAGCAGTCCTATACATTGAATACTCTAGGCATGCTTTGGAATTTACATAGTCAGTGGACAAATTCTTCCAACGCCTGCATGGCTGAAATGTCGAATGCATCATCTACCGTCCTGGGTGCATCAAATACCTCTAACCATAACTGATGTATACGTTGATTATGCTAGAACTACTGCTGAATGTATGTCATCAGTGATGTGTTTAATCCAAAACTTGGGGAACTGCGATTATGCCTCTACTCGGTACCGTTTCGTCAACTGTTAATATCTCGAGCGCCAATGGGTCAGCAATTTTTTGTTCCAGAATTGCAGTTGAACCTAGTACATCATTGAACGGTTCAACCCAACCGCTACAGTGATCCGTTAATAGATGCGCTACAACCGTACACACAATTGGATGTAAGTCTAGCCGCAACCGTCCTATACATTGGCTAATCCAGTCATGCCTTGGAATTTACATCACCAGTGATAAAATTTATCCAACGGCTACAGTGCCCAGTTGGTGGATGCATGAAATACCGTACTGGGTATTATAAATGTCTCTAGCCGTAACTGATGTATTCATTGACTGTTCCAGACCATCTGTGGAAATAAAGTCATCAGTGGTCAAATTAATCCAAAGACTACAGTACCGTGATTGTAACGTCACTTAGTACTGTGTTGTCAGAAGTTAATATATCGAGCGATAATGGATCCGCCGCTTCTCACTGTAGAATCGTTATAGAATATAGATCATACAACAGATTGACTACACCAGGCATGCTTTGGAATTTAATGTTTATTTCAGCGACTACAGTGCCCTATTGGTGTATGTATGAATACCGCGATGGGAATTGCAATTATC
>NW_016926831.1:0-742 GCF_001483705.2 Eufriesea mexicana
CGCTGAAATCCATAGAATAGCAGTGTGCAGCAGAAGAGCCATAGCCATCCCAACATAACCCAATCTAACCTAACCGGATCAACCGAAACCTAACGTAACTATCGTGAGACGACCACACTTCATGGCCTCCACGGAGACATTCTCAACAAAACCTAACCAGATCAAACGAAACCTAACGGAACTATCGTGAGACGACCACACTTCATGGCCTCCACGGAGACATTCTCAACATATTAGATGAGATCATTGCGCAGGAATCCAAGGTATAGCAGTGTGTAGCACAAAAGACAATGCTATCCTAACCAATCACAGCCCCACGTAGCACAGCCAAGCGTACCATAACAAAACGTAACGGGCTACGATCGATATTTCCGGCCTCCCCAGAGCCAAGCAGAACATATTGGTGGAGTGTAGGGCGTAGAAATCGTTGGAAGAGCAGTGTAATGTGCAAAAGTCAAAGCTATCCTACCGTACCCCAACCTAACCGAACCTAGACAGAAAGTAACATAACTAATCCTAACGTACCACGACCACAATTGGTGGCATCTCCAGAGTCAGGCAGGGCATATTGCAGGTGAGCAGAATGCAGGAATCCATAGTATGGCAGCGTGTAGCTGATAAGTCGACGGTACTCTAGCCTAAAACAAACTAACCTGAACTTTCCGAACGCAGCATAACTCAAAGTAACGTGCCGCGACCAATACTGCTAACGTCCCGAGAGAAATGCAGAACATATTAGAGT
>NW_016926832.1:0-987 GCF_001483705.2 Eufriesea mexicana
GTGGATTGATCTATGGATGGATAGATGTATGGATCGATGAACGTATGGATGGGTGGATGTATGTATGAATGAATGTATCTAAGGGTGGACGTATGGAAGGATGGATGTGCGGATGGACGGAAGTATGGATGTATGAATGTATGGATGGATGCATGTATGGATGTATGTATAGATGTACGTATGGATGAATGGATGTATGGATGTATGGATGTATGGATGTATTGATGTACGAATGTATGTATGTACGGATGTGCGGATGTGTGGATGTATGGATGTATATTTGTATGGATGTATGGATGGATGGATGGATTGTTGGATGGATGTATTGGTGGATGGATTTGCGGATGGACGGATGTATGCATGTATGAATTTTTGCATGGATGCATCTATGGTTGGATGTATTTATTGATGGGTGGATGAATGGATTTATGGATGTATGGTTGTGTGAATGGATGGGTGTATTGATGGATGCATGTGTGGATTGCATGACATATGGATGACTGGATGTATTGATGTACAGGTGTTTGGATGCATGAATGTATGATTGTATGGATGTATGTATGTATGGATGAATGGTTGTATGCATGGATGGATGAATGAATGGATAGAGGTATGGATGGACGGATGTGCGTATGTATAAATTTATGGATGTATATATGTGTGGATGTATGGATTTATGGATGTATGGTTGTGTGAATGGATGGGTGTATTGATGGATGCATGTGTGGATTGCATGACATATGGATGACTGGATGTATTGATGTACAGGTGTTTGGATGCATGAATGTATGATTGTATGGATGTATCGAATGATAGACGTACGAATGGAAGGATTTATGGATGTACGGATGCATGGGTGTATGGATGGGCGGATGGATGTATGGTTGTATGGATGTATGCATGTATGTATGTATGGATGTACGTATGTATGGATGTACGGATGTATGGATGTATGGATGTATATCTGTATGGATGTATGAATGGATG
>NW_016926833.1:0-1421 GCF_001483705.2 Eufriesea mexicana
AACCTAACATAACCAAACCTTATCTAACTCAGCCTATCGTTCCACGATCGCTCTTGCTGGTCTTCGCAGCGTCGAGCAGAGTACAGTAGAGCATTGAACAGAGCAGAAACAAACCGAAAGCAGTGCGTAGCAAAAAAACTCAAAGTTAACCTATCCTAAACTAAACTAACGTAACATAACTCAAACTATCGTGACGAGAGCACTGTTGCTGGCCTCCACAGAGCCAGGCAGAGCACGCTAGAGGAGAGTAGAGAGCAGAGGACCCTAGATTGTAAGTGTATAGCAGGAAAGTCGAAGCCATCCTAACCAAACCCGAGCCAACCAAACCTAGCCAAACGTTACCTAACACAACGCTACGAGCCGCGGCCACAATTTATGGCGTTCCCAAATCAAAGCAGAGAATACTATATCGCAGTAGAGGCAGAAATCCACCGAAAAGCAGTGTATAGCACAAAAGTCGAAGCTACACTGTCCGAACCTAACCAAACGTAACATAAGTGGACCATACGAAATGCAACGCGACGAGCCACGACCGCTAATGCTGACACAATGAGAGCTAAGCAGAGTAAAGCAGAGCAACGTAAAACGCTGAAATTAAGTTGTCCGAATAGTGGTGAATAACGCAAAGGTCAAAGCTACCATAGCCAAACATAACCAAGTCTGACCAAACCAAACGTAACGTAACTGAACCTAACGTGACGAGAGCAGTACTCCTGGAGTCCACAGAGGCAAGCAGAAAGCGATAGCGCACAGAAGAGCGCAGAAGTCCACATAGTAGCAGTGTGCAATACAAAAGTCAAAGATATCATAACATAACAAAGCATATCCTTACTCAGCCAAACGCAACCTGACTCAACCTAACGTGCCGCGACCACTGTTGCTGGCTTCCCGAGGGCCGAGCAGAGTGTTGTAGGGCAGCGAATAGCGCAGGAATCCACCGAATAGCAGTGTGTAGCACAATAGTCAAAGCCGTCCTAACCAAGCATAACCTGCCCTAACCAAACCGAGAGTAACCTAGCTAAACCAAACGTTCAACGACCATCATTGCTTGCCCCCCCCCCGAGACACGCAGCCGTTAGTACAGCAATGCAGATTGCAGGTATCAACAGAATAGCTGTGTACAGTACAAGGGTCAAAGCCATCCTGACCAAACTTAAGACAACGTAACATAACCAAACGCAACCTGTCGCAATCAAACGCGCCACGACAGCTATTGCTGGCGTCCCAGATTCAAGCAGATGCTGTCAGAGCAGTTCAGCGCACAGATATCGACCGAATAGCGATGTATAGCGAAATAGTCAAAGCTATCCTAACCGAACTTGTCAAAACCTAGCAAAGCCATGCGTAACATAACGCAGCCTATCGTGCCGAAACAACTACAGCTGGCCTCCACATACCTAAGCAGAATATACTAGAGCTCA
>NW_016926834.1:0-481 GCF_001483705.2 Eufriesea mexicana
TATAGCTGTCATTCACAGAGCCAAGCTGTACATATCAGATCACAGTCGAGCGCAGATATCCAACGTATAGCAGTGCACAGCACAAAAGCCACAGCTACACTACCCTAACCTGTCCAAACATAGTACCGCCAAACGCATCCTAGCGCAACCTAACGCGCAGATACCGCTATTTGTGGTTTCCCCAGAGCCGCACAGAGCGAACTAGAGCACACTAGAGCGCAGAAATCATCCGCATAGCAGTGCGCAGCACAAAAGTCAAAAATCACCTATCCTAACCCAGAGAAACTTAACATAACCAAACATAACCTAACCCCACATAACGCGATGCGGCCACCGTTTCTGACCACCCCGGAGCCATGCTGAGCATATTAGATCCCAGTGGAGCGCAGAAATCCACCGAATAGCAGTGTGTAACGCAAAAGTCAATGCTATCCTCTCCTAACCCAACCAATCGTGACAACAGCTGACGTAACCAAACTCA
>NW_016926835.1:0-998 GCF_001483705.2 Eufriesea mexicana
AAATACAATTTTGTTGACATTTTCGACTAATATCGTGGGGAGCTACCTTCCTTTCGTAAGTAACGAGGAAAGATGCTTTTTGAGTGCTATAGCCATTACAATGGTATAGTATGTGGCTGGAAAATACAATTTTGTTGACTTTTTCCACAAATATCGTGGTGCGCTAACTTCATTGCTTAAGTAAGGAGGAAAGATGCTTTTTGAGTGCTATAGCCATTGCAATGGAATAGAATGCGGCTGCAAAATTCAATTTTGTTGTCATTTTCGACAAATATCGTGGTGAACTAACTTCCTTGCTCAAGTAAGGAGGAAAGATGCTTCTTGAGTGCTTTAGCCATTGCAATGATATAGATTGTGGCTGGAAAATACAATTTCGTTGAAATTTTCGACTAATATCGTGGTGAGCTAACTTCCATGCGTTAGTAATTAGGAAAGATGCTTTTTGAGTGCTATCGCCATTGCAATGATATAGATTGTGGCTGGAAACTGCAATTTTGTTGACATTTTCGAATAATATCGTGGTGAGCTACCTTCCTTGCCTAACTAAGGAGGAAAGATGCTTTTTGAGGGCTATAGCCATTGCAATGGTGTAGAATGTGGCTGGAAAATAAAATTTTGTTGACATTTTCGAAAAATATCGTGGTGAGCTAAGTTCCTTGCTTAAGTAAGGATGAAAGAAGGTTTTTGAGTGCTATAGCCATTGCAATGATATAGATTGTGGCTGGAAAATTCAATTTTATTGACGTTTCGACTAATATCGTGGTGAGCAATCTTTCTTTCAGAAATAAGGAGGAAGGATTGGATTGGAGTGCTATATCCATTGCAATGCTGTAGATTCTGGCTGGAAAATCCAATTTTATTGACATTTTCGGCTAATATCACTGTGAGTTAACTTTCTTGCATTAATAGGGAGGAAAGATTCAATTGGCGTGCTTTCGCCGTCGCAATGCTATAGATTCTGGTTGGAAAGTTCAATTTTGTTGACATTTTGGACTAAT
>NW_016926836.1:0-578 GCF_001483705.2 Eufriesea mexicana
AGGAAAGATTCGATTGGCGCGCTATAGCCACGACAATTCCACAGAATCTGCCTGTAAAATACAGTTCTATTGACATTTTCGGCTAATATCGTGGTGAGCAACCCCATTTGCATAAATAGTGATGAAATATTCTATTGGCGTGCTGTAGCCTTGGCAATCCTATTGAATCTGGTTGGAAAATTCAATTTTATTGACATTTTCGACTAATAGCGTGGTGAACTAACTTTCTTGCATAAATAAGGAGGAAACATTCTACTGGCGTACTATAGTCATTGCAAGCCTATAGAATCTAGCCGGAAAATTCAATTTTATTGTCGTTTTCGACTAATATCGTGGTGACCTAACTTTCTTGCATAAATAAGGGCGATAGATACTATTGGCGTGATATAGCCATTGAAATGCAATAGAATCTGGCTGAAAAATTCAATACTATTTACGTCTTCGACTAATATCATGGTGGGCTATCTTTCGTGCATAAGTAAGGAGGAAAGATACTAGTGGCGTGATATGGCCACTGCATTGCTATAGAATATGGCTGGAAAATACATTTTTTTTGATATTTTCGATTAATACCGCGG
>NW_016926836.1:744-1214 GCF_001483705.2 Eufriesea mexicana
GCTACAGCCTTAGCAAAGGTTTAGAATCTGACTGGAAATCGCGATTTTATGGATATTTTCGACCAATATCGTGGTGAGCAAACTTTCTTGCATAAATAAGGAGGAAACATTCTACTGGCGTACTATAGTCATTGCAAACCTATTGATGCTGACTGGAGAATTCAATTTTGTTGTCGTTTTCGACTAATATCGTGGTGACCTAACTTTCTTGCATAAATAAGGAGGAAACATTCTACTGGCGTACTATAGTCATTGCAAACCTATTGATGCTGACTGGAGAATTCAATTTTGTTGTCGTTTTCGACTAATATCGTGGTGGGATAACTTTCGTGCATAAATAAGGAGGAAAGATACTAGTGGCGTGCTACGGCCACTGCATTGCTATAGAGTCTGGCTGGAAAATACACTTTTATTGATATTTTCGACTAATACCGCGGTGACCTTGCTTTCTTGGGTATATATGGAGGAAA
>NW_016926837.1:0-291 GCF_001483705.2 Eufriesea mexicana
TCAGTCAGGTCAAGTCAGGTCAGTTAGGACAGGTCAGGTCAGGTAAGGCTGGTTAAAGTCAGGTAAGTTCAGGTCAGGTCAGGTAAAGTCAGGTCAGGTGGGGTCAGTTCAGGTCAGTTCAGGTCAGTCAGGTCAGATCAGGTCAGACAGGACAGGTCAGGTCTGGTAAGGCCAGTTAAAGTCAGGACAGGTCAGGACAGGTCAGGTCAGGTCAGATCAGTCAGGTCAGGTCACGGCAGGTCAGGACAGGTCAGGTCAGGTCAGGCCAGGTCAGGCCAAGCGAGGCCAGGT
>NW_016926837.1:368-633 GCF_001483705.2 Eufriesea mexicana
AGGCCGGTTAAAGTCAGGACAGGTCAGTTCAGTTCAGGTCAGGTCAGATCAGTTAGGTCAGGTCACGTCAGGTCAGGTCAGGTCATGTCAGATCAGGACAGGTCAGGTCAGGTCAGGTAATGTCATGTCACGTAAGGTCAGTTCTAGTCAGTTCAGGTCAGGCCAGGTCAGCCCATGTCAGGTCTGGTCAGGGCTGGTGAGATCACGTCAGGTCAGGTCTCCTCTGGAAAAGTCAGGTCAGTTCAGATCAGGTCAGGAGATGACT
>NW_016926838.1:0-663 GCF_001483705.2 Eufriesea mexicana
TGCAATGACTATAGCACGCCAATAGTTTCTTTCTTCCTTCTTTATGCAAGGAAGACAGCTCACCACGGTATAAGTCGAAAATGACATTAAAATTGATTTTTCCATTCAGATACTATAGAATAGCAATGGCTATAGCTTCCGAATTGAATCTTTCCTCCTTATTTATGCAACAAAATTAGCTCACCACGATATTAGTCGAAAATGTCAATAAAATTGAAATCTTGAGTCAGATTCTATAGCATTGCAATGACTATAGCACGCCAATAGTTTCTTTCTTCCTTCTTTATGCAAGGATGACAGCTCACCACGATATTAGTTGAAAATGTCAATAAAATTGAATTTTTCATCCAGATGCCATAAAATTGCAAAGTCTACAACTCGCAAAGAGAATCTTTCCTTCTTATTTATGCAAGAAAGAAATATCACCTCGATATTCGTCGGAAATGTCAATAAAATTGAATTTTCAAGGCATATTCTATAGCATTGCCATGGCTATAGCACGGCAAGATTGCAATGGCTATAGCGCGGCACTAGAACCTTTCCTCCTTATTTATGCATGAAGGTTACCACACTACGATATTAGTCGAAATTCTCAATAAGATTGAATTTTCAAGGCATATTCTATAGCATTGCGATGGCTATAGCACGGCAATAGGATCCTTC
>NW_016926839.1:0-555 GCF_001483705.2 Eufriesea mexicana
CTCTGCTATACACTGCGATTTTACGTATTTCGGGGCTCTACTCTGCTCTAATATGTTCTGTTCCGCTCTGGGGAGTCCAGCGATAACGGTCTCGGCACGTCATGTTGTGTTAGGATACGTATGGTTAGGTTAAGTTTGGTCAGCTTATGATAGGATAACTTCGACATTTGCGATACACACTGCAATGCGGTGCTTTTCTGCGTTCCACTGTGCTATCATTCTGGTTGGCTGTGGGGAGGCAAGCAATAGTGTCCTCGGCATGTTAGGCTGCGATAGGTTACATTCGGTTATGTTACGATTGGTCATGTTAGGAGAGGATAATTTCGACTTTTGTCTTGTACACTGTTATTCGGCGGATCAGTGCGCCATGCTGTGATCTAGTATGTGCTGCTTGGCTCTGCGCGGGCCAGCATAGGGGTCCCGGCTCGTCATTTTCAGCTAGGCTACGTTCGGTTTGCTACGGTTCGTCCACGTGAGGCTAGGGTATCTTTAACTTCCGTGCCTTACGCTGCTATGCGGCGGCTTCCTGGGCTCTACTGATCTCTAGTATATTCT
>NW_016926840.1:0-863 GCF_001483705.2 Eufriesea mexicana
CGTGGCACGATAGGTTTTGCTATGCCGGGATTGTTAATGTTACGATTGGACAGGTTAGGGTAGAATAGCTTTGACTCGTATGCTACACACCGCTATTCGGTGGACCTTTGCGCCGTACTGAGCTCCAGTATATTCTGCTTGGCTCTGGGGAGGTCAGCAATACCCGTCTCGGCATGTTAGGTTATGTTTCTGTGCGTTTGGTTACGTTACGTCTGGTCAGGTATGGATAGGATAGCTTTTACTTTTGTGCTATACACTGCTGGGCCGGCGTTATCTTCGCTATACTGTGCTCTTATATGCTCTGCTTGGCTGTGGCGAGGCCAGCAGTAGTGCTCTCGGCTCTTTAGGCTGAGATATGTTGCGGTTGGCTATGTTACGTTTGGTAGTTAGGATAGGGCAGGTTATACTTTCGCGCTGTACACTGCTATCAGCTGGATTTCTGCGCTCTACTCTGCTCTATCGTGTTCTGCTTTGCTCTGTGTAGAACCAGCAATAGCGACCTCGGCGGGTAAGATTGTGTAAGGATGCATTTGGTTGGGCTACGTATAGATATGTCAGGACAGGGTAGCTATGTCCTTTGCTCTGTACACAGATATTAGGTGAATTTCTGCGCTCTACTGTTATCTAATGTTCCCTGCTGAGCTCTGTGGTGTCCAGAAATCGTGGCAGCTGTGCGTCAGAAGGTGTTGCGTTACGTTCGGTTAAGTTATGTTTGTTTGCGTTAGGTTAGGATAACACTGACTCCCATGCTAAAACGGCAATTCTGTGGACCTCTGCGCGATACTCTCTCCCAATGTGCTCTGCTTGGCGATGGGAATTCCAGCAATATTTGGCCAGGCACATTAGGTTGGAACTGGTTACGT
>NW_016926841.1:0-215 GCF_001483705.2 Eufriesea mexicana
TAGATTTTGAATACACGTATTCTCTTGCAAGTAGATGGTTGTACTTGCCATTCGATTGGATGCTACACGCGATCTATTCACCAAGCTATAACAGGTTATAGATTTTGAATAGACCTATTCTCCGGCATGAAGGTGGCTGTACTTGCCATTGCATTCAAGGCGTTAGGCTATCTATTCACCAAGCTATAACAGACTATAGATTTTCAGTAGACATA
>NW_016926842.1:0-558 GCF_001483705.2 Eufriesea mexicana
CACGCGGTATTAGTCGAAAATGTAAATATAACTGAATTTTCCAGCCAGATTCTGTAGCATTGCTATGTCTATATAGCGCCAGTAGAATCTTTGCTCCTCATATATGCTAGAATGTTAGGTCACCACGATATGAGTCGAAAACGTCAATAAAATTGAATTTTCCAGATAGATTCTATTGCACTGCAACGGGTATAGCACGTCAGTAGAATCTTTCCTCATTGTATATGCAAGAAAGTTAGGTTACCACGATATTAGTGGAAAATGTCAATAAAATTGAATTTTGCAGCCAGATTCTATAGCATTCTATTGGCCATAGCGCGCAAATAGATTATTTCATCCTTATTTATGCAATACAGTTATTTCACCACGATATTATTCGAAAATGTCAATGAAAATGTATTTTCCAGCAAGATACTATAGCATTGCAATGGCTATGGCGCGCCAATATGATATTACCATGCTTATTTATGTAAGTTGGTTTGCTCACCACGATAGTAGTCGAAAATGTAAATAAAATTGAATTTTCTAGCCAGATTCTGTAGCATTGCAATGGCTATA
>NW_016926843.1:0-522 GCF_001483705.2 Eufriesea mexicana
CAACAGAATCGCAGTATATACCACAAAAATCGTAGCTACCCGTACCGAAACCATGCTAGCGTATCCCTACCTATCGTAGACTAACACAACTTAAAGTGCCGCGACAACTATTTCTGGCCTCCCCAGGGCCATGCAGAATATAGTAGTGCATAGTGGAGAGCTGTTATCCTCGGTCAGCTGTGCACAGCACAAAAGTATAATTTATCGTGTCCTAACCTCACCAAACGCACAATAACCAAGCGTAGCATATCACAACCTAATTTCACGATACCGATACTGCTGGCCTCCCCAGTGCCATGCAGGTCATATTAGTGCACTGCCAGAGACAGAAGTCCACTGATTAGCAGTGTATAGCGCAAAAGTCAAGGCTATCTTACCCGAAACTACCCAACCATAACATAAGTATATGTAACACATCTATACCTAGTGTGCCGAGTTCACTGTTGCTGGTTTCGCCACAGGCAAGCAGAATATACTATAGCACAGTAGAAAGCAGAAATCCACGGCAATTCAGTGAATAGC
>NW_016926844.1:0-347 GCF_001483705.2 Eufriesea mexicana
GTGGATAGCAGAGCAACGAAGAGCGCGGAAATCCGCCGAATAGCAATGTAAAGGACAAAAGCCAGAGATATTCTATCCTAATCTAACCTAATGTAACATAACCAAACGAACATAGCTCAACCTAACGTGTCTACACCATTATAGCTGCCCACCCCAGAACAAAGCAGAACATATTAGAGCACAGTATAGAGCACGAATCCACCGAGCAGCAGTGTATAGCCCGAAAGTTAAAGCCACTTTCCCCTACCCCAACAAATCGTTACATGGCCAAACATAACGCAACGAAAAACTATGTGCCGCGACGACCATTGCTGTCCTCTCCAGCGCCGAGCAGAGCATATTGGAGC
>NW_016926845.1:0-3257 GCF_001483705.2 Eufriesea mexicana
TCAGCGATGACATATAACCTACTGCAATTCGAGACTGACAAGCAATAGCCTATTATCGCTCGAGATATTTGGAATTAACGAAACAGTACTGCATGCGGCCATCATCTCAATACTACATTCTTTGGTTTAATCTGTTCACTAATGATTATATTTCCAGGGTAGTTATAAAATAACGCACGTATGCATCAGCTATGGTTAGATGTATTTACAATTCCCTGCACAGTAGTAGGTACACTTACCAGTAGAGCACTGTGGAAGATTGTTTAATCTCTTCAGTGATTATTTAAGTCCTCATGCAATTCTAGAGTGGCAAAGATGTAGCCCATTATCATTCGAGATATTCGGAATAGGCGAAAGAGTGCAAAGTACATTAATCATCGCAGTACCTCATAGGACATAACAATCAGTTCACTTATAAATTGTGCTTAACAGCTATTCTAGAATAATCAGTGTATAGTTCAGTTATGGCAAGAGATATTTGCAATTGTCAGCACTCTTCTTGGTACATCCATCAACGCAGCACTGTATCGGCTCGTTTAACCTGCTCAATGATGATGTAGTTTCAATAGCAATTCTAGAAAGTGAAAAGACACGTCCCTTATATTTCGAGATATGAGCAATTGACATGACACTACCTTGCGCAGCCATTGTAACAGTATTGCAGCAGTTGGATTAATCCACCCACTTATTACCTAAATTACACAGCAGTCCTAGGATAATCAATGCATGCATCAGATATGGCTACAGATATTAATAATTGACAGTAGTTTACATAGTACATCCACCAACGGGGCACTGTAGCGGCTGAAGTAACCTGTTCAATGATGACCTAATATTCTAGCAATTCTATAATCGTAGGAGACGGATCCGATACGGCTCAAGGCGCTAACAACTGACAACTCAGTACTGTGTACAACCATCATCACAGAATCGTAGCCGTCGGATAAATTCGTTCACTGTTGATATAAATTCTATTGCAACTCCAGAGTGATAACGGACTCTACCATTATCGCTCGAGATATTAACAGTTAACGAAGCATTACTGAGCACAGCAATCATGACAGTACTATAGCCGTTTGACGAATCTATTCACAAACAACTTATATCTAACAGCACCTCAAGAAAAACCAATGTATGGTAGAACTATTGTTAGAGATATTTAAAATTGTCAGTACGGCTCTAAGCACATTTATGAACAGATTACTTTTGCTGTTCGTTTAACGTGTATGACGATGATAGGGATTGTATGGCGACTGTAGAATGACAAAAGAGAGATCCTTTACAACCCGAGATATTGACAGTTGGTATAATAGTACTGCGTACATCATCATCACATTACTGCAGACGTTGGTTTAGTCTATTCACTCATGACTTAAATTCCACAGTAGTTCTACATTAATTCATGTATACGTCGGTTATGGCTGCTGATATATACAACTCCCAGTACTGTATTTGGAACATCCACCGACAGAGCACTGTAGCCGTTGGATAAATGTGTTCAGTGTTGGTTTAAAATGAAAGTCAAGATTAGGGTAGTCGATGCATGAAACGATTGTGTCTAGGGATTTTTAAAATCAGCAGTACGGCTCTTAGTACATCTGTCAACAGAGCACTGTAACCTTTGGATTGTTCTGTCCAATGATTTCTTGTATACTGTGGCAGGTTTGGAATGAGAAAGGGCAGATCTGTAATAGCACGTGCTACTGACAACTGAAAACTCTGTACTGTGTGCAGCTATCATAACGTTGTTGGAGCCGTTGTATTAATCAGCTCTGTGGTGATATAAATTCCAAAGCAAGTCTCAGGTAATCAATGTTTAGTACGGCAGTGGATGGAGATATTTAATGACGACAGTACGGTACTCAGTACAACCATCAGCTGAGCGCTGCAGCCGTTGTTTTAAGCAGTGCAGTGATGACTAGGATTCAATGACAATTTTAGAATGACAAAAGGCACATCCGCTTTATCTCGTCGTATTGACAGTCAAAGCAAGAGTACTGAGTACAGTCATCATAACATTACTGTTGCATTTGGAATAATTTGGTCGCTGATGACTTAAATATCTCAGAAGTGCTAGAATAATTTATGACTACTTCAAATTTGGATGCTGATATATACAATTCACAGTACGGTAGTTGGTACATCCGCCGAAGTAGTACTGTATCCGTATTACTCTGTTAAGTGATGGTTTAAATTCAAAGGCAAGTTTAGGGTTGTCCATGTATAACGCGGTTATGTCTAGGGATATTTAAAATTGGCAGTACGGTTTTTAGTACATATGTCACCAGAGCACTATAGCAATTGTATTCATGTGTTCAATGATAATGTGAATTCTGCAGCAATTGTAGGACCAGAAACGGAGGAACCGTTATAGCGCGAGGGATTAACAGCTGACAACTCAGTAATGTGTACAGCCATCATCACAGTAATGTAACCATTGGAATAGTCTGATCAGTCACGATTGAAGTTCCACAGTAGTTCTGGAATATACCATATATGCGACAGACATGGCTAGTGATATTTGCAATTCCCAGTACGGAACTCTTTACATTCACCAATGGAGCACTGTAGAAGTTGGATTAATCTGTTAAGTGATGACACAGGTTCAGCAATATTTATAGCATGATCAATGTGTAGATCAGTTATGGATAGAGATATTTAAAATTGCCAGTACGGTAGCTGGAGCATTCACCAATTGGTCACCGTAGCAGTAGAATTAATCCCATAACTGACGTTACAAACAACATTGCAATCTTAGAATGATAGGATCGGCCCATTATCTCTCGAAGTATTAGCAAGTGATGGCACAGTACTTATTACAGCAATCATCACAGTACTTTAGCCGTTGCAATACCTTGTCCACGGATAACATTAATTTAACGGCAATTCTAGAATAACGAATGTATAGTACGGATATGGCTACAGATATCTAAAGTAGACAGTACTGAACTTAGTACATCCATCAACAGAGTACTGCAGCTGTTGGTTCAACCTGTACAATGATAATATAAATTCTATAGGAACTCTAAAGTGACAAAAGACAGGTCCTTCGAAGCTCGAGGTAATAACGGCTGACATAGAGGTACTGAGATCGGCCATCAGCACAATACTGCAGCAGTTGGATTTAACCCTACGCTTACGGTCATATTCCACACCGGGTCTAACACAACTAATGTATAAACCAGTTATATCCAGAGATATTCGCAATTCCCAGTGCAGCATTTCGTGTATCCAACGACAGTGCACTGTCGCCGATG
>NW_016926846.1:0-521 GCF_001483705.2 Eufriesea mexicana
GGCCTGCGCAACGCCAAGCAGAACATATTATAGGGGTATAGAGAGCAGAAGTCCATAGAATGGGAAAGAACAGCAGAAGAGTCAAAAATGGCCTAACATAACCCCGGCTAACTTAATATAACCAAACGTAACCTAACCCAACCTGACGTGCCGAGACCGCTGTTGCTGGACCCCGCGAAACTAAGCGGAATATGCAGTAGCACAGAAGAGCGCGGAAGTCCACTGCATTGCTGTTTGTACCACAAATGTGCAAGCCATAAAAGCCTAACTTAACAAAACATAACATAACCAAACGTATCCTAGCTTAACCTATCGTGCCCAGACCACAATCGCTGGCACCCCCAGAGCCGACTAGAATATACTAGAGCACAGTAGAACACAGAATTCCGCCCCACTACCGTGCAAAGCAGAAACGTCAAAGATATCAAAACGTAACCTTAATAACCTATCGAACCAAGCGTAGCCTAACTAAACGTAACAGGCCGATACCTCTATTGCTGGCCTTTCCAGAGCCAAGGTGT
>NW_016926847.1:0-4936 GCF_001483705.2 Eufriesea mexicana
TACATCCACACATCCATCCATACAGCCATCCGCCCATACGTCCATCCATCCATACATCCATACTTCCATACACCCAAACACTCATACATACATATATGCATACATCCATCAATCCATACATACACACATCCACACATCCACACATCCATATATCCTACCATCCGTACTTCCATCCATCGATACACCAATCACACCCATACATACACACATATATACATACATATATCCACACATACGTACATACGACGATCCATACCTCAATCCATCCATACATCCATCCATCCATCCTTACACCCATCCATCCGTCCATACATCCATACATCCATACATCCATACAAACATCCATTCATACATCCACCCATCTATTAATCCATGGACCCTTACATCCATCCATACATCAACCATGCAAACACACGTACATACTTCCATACATACATGGATACTTATATCCATGCATCCATACATCCGCCCTTCAGCACAACCATTCATACATAAATTCACCCATCTATACATCCGTCCATCCATTAATTCATACATCTTTCAAACGTCCATACATACATCCATACATCCAAACATTCATCCATCCATCCGTACATGCATCCATCCATACATCCGTCCATCCATACGTCCATACATACATAAATAATCCCTACATCCATCCATCCACACATCCATCCATCCATACATCCATTCTTCCATACGTCTATGCATCCATACAACCACCCATCCATATATCCATGGATCCATACATCCATTCACCCATGCATCCATCCACCAATCCATCCATCCAACCATACATTCATACGTAGATCAATACATACATCCATCCATCCATACATACATAGAGCCATACATTCATACATACGTACATCAATACCTTCTTACACCCATACATACATACATCAGTACATCCATACATCCGTACATCCATACATCTATACATCCAAACATACATACATATATACATCCATTCATCCATTCATCCATACATGCATCCATGCACACATCCATCAATTCATGCATTCATACATACATCTACACATACATCCATCCATCCATAGATCCATTTATTCATAAATACATCCTTCGAAACATCCATCCATCCACCCATACACCCATCCCTCCATACATCCATCCATCCATTCATCCTTCCATTAATACAACCATCGACCCATACATCCATCCATTCATAAATCCATCCATCCATACATCCATACATACATCAATACATGCATCCATCCATCCATTCATCCACCCATCCATAAATACAGCCATCTATACATCCATTCATCCTTCCATACGTCCATCCATTTATACATCCATCCATATATGCATCCATCCATCCATACATCCAAACATAGATCTATATATTCATCCATACGATCATCCATCGATCCATACAAACATTCATCCACAGATCCATCCAAAAATCCAACCATCCATCCATACATCCGTACATACATGGATACATACTTCCATCCATGCATACATCCATACATATACACATCCATATATCCATACATCCATACATTCGTACATCCATACATACATCCATACAAACATCCATACGTTCATCCATACATCCATACATCCAAACATTCATACGTACACACATGCAAAAATCCATCCATCCATACATCCATACATCCACACATCCATCCATCCATACATCCATTCTCCCATTCATACATCCATCCATAAATCCACCCATTCATACATCCATGGATCCATAAATCCATCCATCCATACATCCATCCACCAACCATCATACGTTAATCCGTCGATTCACACCTCAATCCATCCATACATCCATCCATCCATACAGTCAGCCATCCATACATCCACGCACACACACATCCATAAATCCTGCCGTCCGTACATCCATCCATCGATACATCCATCCATCCACACATCCATCCATCCATACATCCATTCTTCCATACATACATCCATCCATAAATCCACCCATTCATACATCCATGGATCCATAAATCCATCCATCCATACATCCATCCACCAACCCATCCGTCCCTCCATACATCCGTACATACGTCAATACATACATCAATACACATATCCATCCATGCATACATCCTCACAGCCATACATCCATACATCCACACACACACACATCCATACATCCTACCATCCGTACATCCATCCATCGATACATCGATCACACCCATACATACATACATATATACATGCATACATCCACACATACGTACATACGACGTTCCATACATCAGTCCATCCATACATCAATCCATCCATCCTTCCACCCATCCATCCGTTCATACATCCATACATCCATACATCCATACAAACGTCCATCCATACATCCACCCATCCATTAATCCATGGACCCTTACATCCATCCATCCATCCATACGTGCATACAACCATACAAACACCGTACATACTTCCATACATACATGGATACTTACATCCATGCATCCATACATCCGCCTTTCAGCACATCCATTCATACATAAGTTCACCCATCTATACATCCGTCCATCCATAAATTCATACATAATTTCAAACATCCATACATACATCCATACATCCGTACATACATCCATCCATCCATACATGCTTCCATCCATACATCCGTCCATCCATACGTCCATACATACATATATACATACATCCATGCATACTTCCGTCCATCAATACATCCATACATACATCTAAACATACATCCATGCGTTCATCCATACTTACATTCATCCATCCATACACCCATACATCCACACATCCATATATCCATAAACACATCCATCAGTGACTCTATCCATCGATACGTCCATCCATCCACACATCCATACATATATATATCCGTGCATCCATACATCCATCCATCCACACATCCATCCATCCATACATCCATTGTTCCATACATCTATGCATCCACACAACCACCCATCCATATATGCGTGGATCCATACATCCATCCACCCATACATCCATCCACCAACCCATCCATCCAACCATACATTCATACATACATCAATACATACATCCATCCATACATACATACATAGACCCATACATTCATACATACGTACATCAATACCTTCTTACATCCACACATACATACATCAGTGCATCCATTCATCCGTACACCCATACATCCATACATCCGTACATCCATACATCCATACACCCAAACATACATACATATATACATCCATTCATCCATCCATCTATACATGCATCCATCCATACATCCATCAATCCATACATTCATACATACATGGATACATACTTCCATCCATGCATACATCCATACATATACACAACCATACATCCATACATCCATACATTCGTACATCCATACATACATACATACAAACATCCATACGTACATCCGTACATCCATTCATCCATGCATCCAAACATTCATACGTACACACATGCATACATCCATCCAACCATACATTCATCCATCCATACATCCATACATCCACGCACACGTACAACCATAAACCCTACCATCCGCACTTCCATCCATCGATACATCCATCCATCCAAACATCCATACATATATACATACATACATCCATACATACGTTAATCCGTCGATTCATACCTCAATCCATCCATACATCCATCCATCCGAACAGTCAGCCATCCATAGATCCATCCATCCTTACATCCATCCTCCCATACGTCCATCCATTTATACATCCACACATCGATACAGCCAGCCATCTATACATCCAACCTTCTATACCAACGTCCAGCAATCCATCCATCCATCCATACAGCCATCCATCCAACCATACATCCTTCCGTACTTCCATCCATCTATACATCCATCGATCCATACATCCATCCATTCATCCATCCATCCATGCATCCTTCCACGCATCCATCCGTCCATACATCCATTCATCCATACATCCGTCCTCCCACACAACCATACATACACCCACACATACATACATACATACGCCCGTACATGCAACCATACATACATCGATACATACATCCATGCATCCATACAGCCATCCTTCCGCACACCCCTTCATCCATACCTCCTCCCACATGTACATCCGTCCAACCATAAATTCATACACCCATTCAAACATCCATCCATACATCCGACTATCCATTAATCCATGGGCCCTTACATCCATCCATCCATCCATACGTGCATCCATCCACACATCCATCCATCCATACATCCATCCAGCCATACATCCATCCATCCATACATCCATTCTTCCATACATCTATGAATCCATACAACCGCCCATCCATATATCCATGGATCCATACATCCATTCACCCATGCATCCATCCACCAATCCATCCATCCAACCATACATTCATACGTAGATCAATACATACATCCATCCATCCATACATACATAGAGCCATACATTCATACATACGTACATCAATACCTTCTTACACCCATACATACATACATCAGTACATCCATACATCCGCACATCCATACATCTATACATCCAAACATACATACATGTATACTTCCATTCATCCATTCATCCAAACATGCATCCATCCATACATCCATCAATTCATGCATTCATACATACATCTACACATACATCCATCCATCCATAGATCCACCTATTCATAAATACATCCTTCCAAACATCCATCCATCCATCCATACATCCATCCTTCCATACATCCATCCATCCATAACCATTAATACATCCATCGACCCATACATACATCCGTTCATACATCCATCCATCCATACATCCATACATACATAAATAGATACATCCATCCTTCCATTCATCCACCCATCCACAAATACAGCCATCTATACGTCCATTCATCCATCCAAACATCCATCCATTTATACACCCATTCATATAGGCATCCATCGATCCATCCATCCATACATCCATACATAGATCTATATATACATCCATACGATCATCCATCGATC
>NW_016926848.1:0-639 GCF_001483705.2 Eufriesea mexicana
GAAGGATGGATGTATGCATGGAAGGACGTATGGATGGATGTATGGATGGGTCTATGGATGGATGGATGGGTGTATGGATGGATGGCTTTATTTGATGTATGTATGGATGTATGAATGTATTGATGTATGGGCCTATGTATGGGTGGATGTATGGATGGATGGATGTGTGGAAGTGTGGTAGTGTGTACTGATGTATGTATGGATGCATGTATGGATGAATGTATGGGTGTATGCACGGATGCATGTATGGATGAATGAATGGATCTTTGTATGAATGTGTGAATGGATGTATGAATGGATGGATGGATGTATGGAAGGGTGGATGTACGAATGGAAGGATGTGCGGATGTATGTATGGATGTATGTATGGATGGATGGATGTATGGATGTATGTCTGAATGGATGTATGTGCGGATGGATGGATGCATGGATGCATGTATGTATGTACGGTTGTATGTATGGATATATGTATGGGTATATGTATGGATTGATGTATGGATGGTTGCATGTATGGATGGACGTATGGATGAGTGCGTATGGATGGATGGATGCATGGATGTATGTATGAATGGACTCATGATTGGTTTGAATGGATACATTTATGGATGTGCGTGGGGATGTATGTCTGGATATATGGAT
>NW_016926849.1:0-437 GCF_001483705.2 Eufriesea mexicana
TCCAGAGCCAGTGCAAAGGCTCGGCCTGGGATGCCGTTCGGTCCGGGGGCGGTGCTCCTCGCCACCATCCTACCGACCGCGCGGCGCAACTCCTCGCGCGAGACCCCCAGCTCGTCGGACCACCCGACCAGTTCCGACCGCACTGCAGCGGGATGCACCCTATCCGCCGCCACCACAGGGAAGAAGGTATCGATCACCCGCCGCAGGAGCTCGTGGTCCATACGCTCGGTCACGGGGGGCGCCCATGCCCTCAACTTCCCCAATACTAATTTATAAGGGCGTCCCCACGGATCGCTTTCGAGCGTCTAAGGTAGTTCGTCCCATTGCCGAGATTTGGCTCTGCGAGTCTCCCTCCGGAGATCGCCCACCGCGGACCGGTACCCGCGATAGAGACGCGCGATTTCCTCGGCGGACACCGCGCGTCGTCGACGACGGGC
>NW_016926849.1:3636-33547 GCF_001483705.2 Eufriesea mexicana
TCGACGGAAGCTCCACTGGAGCCGCGTCGACACCACCAACAATGACCTTACCTTCCATCCTCGATAAATTGTCCGGCTTCCCAGGGATGGTTACCGCGGTATGGGTTGCAAGCCCCTGCTGCGCCGCTTGCATTGTGGTGTTACCCTAGGCGCAGGTATCCATCGTTGGGCCGATGTCCGGCTCCGCGGCAGACATTGGGCGCCGTCCCTCGCCTACCTGCGACGTAGAGGTGTCCACAACTTCGTTGATGCCACAACAAGACAAGGAAAAAACTTGCAAACAAATTCAATTTTTATCGGCACCACGACGCACTCCGCGGCGCGAGTCCCCGGCCACGTGCACCCACGCACCACACGCACAGAATGGCACTAATCCACGCACCAGAAAACGCACTTTTCTGCCGAAAATCCCTACCAATAGTAGAAGCGTCGTGAACGCGTCCGTCTCGTTCGACATTCAGCGCGGCTCTCAAAGTCTATGCCTTCCTAGCCTAACCAAAGCTAACCTAACGTAACCGAACCTAGCGAAACTAAACGCAAAGTGCCGAGACCCCTATATGCGGTCCTCCCCAGAGACAGCAAGAGCATGCTAGAGCACAGCAGAGCGCTGAACTCCACGGAATAGCAGTGTATAGCACAAAAGTCAAAGCTATCCCAATCATAATCAACCTAACCTTGCATAACAAAACGTAACCTAAGTGAACCCAACGTGCTACCACCACCATATCTGGCCTCCCAGGGGTCGAGCAGAGATTAGTAGACAAATGTGGAGAGCAGGGATCCACCGAATATCAGTGTGTGGCGCAAAATCGAGGAAGCCTTGGTCCAACGAATCCAAATGTACCATAGCCAAACGTAACATAACTCAACCTTGCGTGCCTAGACCGCTGTTGCTCACCTCCCCGGAGCCCAGCAGAATATACCAGAGCATAGTAGAGAACAGAAATCTGCCGCATTGCAGAGTAAAGCACAGAAGTCATAGACGTCCTGACCTAACCGATCCTAACCTAACCGAACGTAGCCTAACCCAACGTAACATACCGAGACCACTATTACCGGCCTTCCGAGAGCTAAGCTGAAAATATTAGAGAACAATATGTCGCAGAAATCCACCGAATAACAGTGTACAGCACGAAAGTCGAAGCTATCCTAACCAATCATATCATAACCTAACCTAGCCAAACGTAACATTACTCAACCTAAGGGGCCAAGACCAATATCACTCGCACCCCTGACAGTATCAGGTTATCGTAGAACAATGTAGAGCGCAGAAATCCACCGAAGAGCAGTGTATAGCACTAAGGTCTATGATATCCTAACTTAACCAGGTCTAACCTACCTGGTCTAAACTAACCTAACCAAACGTAGCATAACACAACATAACTTGTCGCGGCCACTGCTGCTGACATCCGCAGAACCAAGCTGAATATAGTAGAGCGCTCTAGATGACAGAAGCCCAGCGAAAGGCAGTATTGAACACGATATTGAAAGCTATCCTGTCCAAACTTAACGCAATCTAACCTGACCAAACAAAACCTAACTCAACCTACCGTGCCACGAGCATTATTGTTCGCCTCCCCAGATTCGAGCAGAGTATAGTAGAGTAACGTAGATCGCGGCAATCAACCAAAGCACAGTGTTTACCACAAAAGTCAAAGCTATCCTGTCCTAACCCCGCAAATCGTAACATAACAATACCAAACCCAATCATACCTAACGCGCTTAGGACACCGTTGCTGTCATCCCCATCGCCAAGGCGATAATATTAGGGAAAACTAGAGTGCAGGTGTCCACAGGATGCCAGTGTATAGCAGAAAAGACAAAGCTATCCCTCCCTAACACAAAAAAGCCTAACCTAGACAAACGCAACATAGCACAACATAACGTGTCGAGACCACCTTTGCTGCCCTCCACAGAGGCAAGCAGAATATACTAGAGCACAGTAGTACGCCGAAATCCGCTGAATTGGAATGTATATCGCAAAAGTCGAGGCTGTCCTGTCCTAACGTAACGTATCGTAACGTGACCAAAGGTAACGTAGCACAGTCTATCGTGCCACGACCAGTATTGCTGTCCTCGCAAGAAGCAAGCATAGGCTATTTGAGCAACGTAGACCGCAGATATCCACCGAATAGCAGTGTACTGCGCAGAAGCCAAAGCTAACCTAACCAAACCTAACCAAACCGAACGTAACTTAGCTCACCCTATCGTGCCGACGCCACTATCGCTGCCCTCCCCTGAGCTAAACAGAAGAAATTAGTGGATGGTACGGCGCAGAAATCCGTGGAATAGCAGTGTATGTGCAAGAGTCGAAGCCACCCTGCCCTAACAAAACCGAACGTAACATAGCCGAGAGGAACCTAACACAATCTAACGTGCCGAGACCGCTATTGCTGGCCTCCCCAGACACCAGCAGAGGGTGATACAGGACAGCAGAGCGCAGAAGTCCATAGAATAGCAGTGTGCAGCGGAAATATCAAAGCTATCCTAACCTAATACAACGGAACCTAACCTAGCCGAACGTAATGTATCTCAGCCCGACGTGCCGCGAACATTATTGCTGGCCACCCTAAATCCAAGCAGAGTATACGAGAGGTGAATAGGGTGCTGGAATCCACTGAAACGCAATGTGTAACAGAAGTGTCAATGCTAACCTATCACATCCCAGTCGAACGTGACGTAGCCAAACGTAACGTGATTCAGCCGAACGTGCGGAGAGCATCGCCGGCCTCCTATACCCGAGCAGAGCGTGCCAGAACACATTAGTGTGCAGAAATCCACCGGATAGCAATGTATAGCATGAGAGTCGAAGCTATCGTAAGCAAACCTAACCAAACCTATCACAACCAAAGGCAACATGACTCAACCTAACGTGCTGCGACAACCTTTGCTGGCCTTCACATAGCAAAGCAGGACATATTAGAGGGGAGTGGGACGCAGAAATCAATAGAATCGCAGTCTACAGCAGATAATTCAAAGCTATTATAACCTATATAATAGCTAGATAACCTAAGCCAAGCTAACATAGCTTTACCAAACGTAACCTAACTCAACCTCACGTGCCGAGACGGCTATTGCTGGCCTCCCCAACCATAAGCAGAATATACTACAGGACAGCAGAGCGCAGAATGCCGCCGCATTTCATTGTATAGCACAAAAGCCGCAGATATCCGTACCTAATCTGCCCTAATCTTACCCAACGGAACGTAGCATAGGTCAACAAAGCTTAAGACGACCTCTGCGCCTGGCATCCCCAGAGACAAGCAGAACGCATCAGAGCACTGTAGATCACAGATGTCCACCATATAACAGTGTACAGCACGAAAGTCTTAGCCACCCTGACCAAACTTAACCTAACCTGACTTAACCAAACATAACATTTCTCAACCTAACGTGCCACGCCCACAGTCGCTCGCCTCCCCAGAGTGGAGCAGAGCAGTGTAGAGCAATGTGGTGGGCACAAATACACCGACTAGAAGTGTACAGCACAAAAGGCAATGAAACCCTGACCAAAAAAAAAAACCTACCTAACCTAACGAAGCGTAACATAACTCAACATAACTTGCCGAGACCTGAATTACTGGCCACCCCAGAGCCAAACAGGATGTAGTAGAGCACAGTAGATCACAGAAATCCACCGAATAACAGTGTATAGCGCGATAGCCGAAGCTATCCTAACTAAACTTAACCTATCCTAACATAGTCAAACGTAACAATACTCAACCTATCGTGCCGCCACCACCATTGCTGGATACCCCTGAGACGAGCAGAATACAGATGTGCAACGTAAAGCGCAGAAATCCACCGAATGGCAGTGTATGGCACAAAAGTCGATGATACCCTATACTAACCTGTCGTAACATAACCTGGCCAAACGTAGAATAACTCTACCGAACGCGTCGAGACCACTATTTCTGGCCTCCACAGAAACAAGCAGAATGTAGCAGAGCACAGTGGGGTGCAGAGATCCACAGCATGGCAGGGAGTAGCACAAGAGCCGTAAATATCCTAGTCTAACCAGACGAAACCTAACTTGACCAAACGTAGCATAGCTCAACATGACGTACCGTGACCACTGCTCATGGCATTCGCAGAGCTAAGCAGAATGTAGTAGAGCACAGTATGTCACAGAAATTAACGGAACTGCAGTTTAAGGCACTAAAGTCAAAATTTCCTATCCAAACCTAGCCAAACGTAACATAACCAAGCGTAACTTAACACAACCTAACTCGATGAGACCACTATTGCTGGCACGGTTAGAGACAAGCAGAGTGTACTAGAGCACCGTTGTGCGCAAAAATCCACTGCATTGCAGTGAATAACACAAAAGTCAAAGATATTCAGACCCTACCTAAATCAGCCTAACACAACCGGTCGTAGTACGTCTCAACATGAAGTGCCGAGGCCGCTATTGCTAGCCTCACCAGAGCCTAGCAGTTCATACTGACGCACGCTGCCGGGCAGATACCCACCGAATAGCAGAGTATAGCACAAAAGTGTACCATTTCCTCTCCCAATATATCCCATCCTAAAGTAACCAAACATAACTCAACCAAACGTACGGCAACCACTATTCTTGGCATCCGCAGAGTCGAGCGGAGCATATTAGAGGATAGTAGGGCGCAGAAATCAATAGAACAGCAGTGTGCAGCAGAAGAGTCAAAGCCACCCTAACATAACCCAACCTAACCTAACCAGACCAAACGCAACCCAACGCAACTATTGTGAGACGGCCACACTTCATGTCCTCTCCAGAGACATTCTCAACATATTAGATGAGATCTTTGCGATGAAATCCACGGTATAGTTGTATCACAAAAGGTAAAGCTATCCTAGCCACATATATCCTAACCTAACCTAATCGAAAGTAACGTGGCTCAATATAACGTGTCGGGTCCCCTATTGCTGGCGTCCCGAGAGATATGTTGGATATAAAAGAGCACTGTGTAACGCAGAAACCCATGGAATATCAGTCTGTAGCACAAAAGTCAAAGCTATCCTAACCTAACCGAGCCTAGCCTAAAGTTAACAAACGTAATCTAATTCAACCTAACATGCCGCGGCCACTATTGCTGGCCAGATCACAGAACCAAGCAGGGCATATTTGATGGGAGCAGGACGCAGAAAGCCATAGAATCGCAGTGTATAGCAGAAAATTCAGTGCTACCAAGACCTAAGCCAAGCCAGCGTAACTTAACCAAGCGTTTTCTAACCCACCTTAATTTGAGCGGCCACTATTGCTGGACCCCACGGGGCCAAGCGGGGCACATTAGAGCACATTAGAGCGCAGAAATCCACCGAATAGCCGTGAATAGCGCAAAAGTCAAAGTAGCCTGCCCTGACCTTGCCTATCATAACATTTCCAAGCGTGACATTACGCAATCTAACATGACGAGACCAATATTGCTGGCGTCCACGAGGTCGACCAGAGAGTACTAGAGCACAGTAGTGGGTAAGAATCCATTGCACTGCAGTGAGTATTACAAAAGCCGTAGATAACCTAACCCAAGCTGACCTAACGTAACCTAACAAAACGTAAAATAACCGAACGTAACCCAACTCAACATAACGTACCGACAGCACCATCTCTGGCCTCCCCAAAACAAAGCAGAACATACTAGAGCAAAGAAGAGCGCAGAAAACAAAGGAATGGCAGTGTATAGGACAATTGTCGAAGCTGATCGGAACAAACTTAACATAACCTAGGCAAACCGAAAGTAACCTGACTCAACCTGGCTTGAAACGACCACTATACCCCGCGTCCCCAGAGACAAGCAGAATGTTATAGAGCACAGTAGGGAGCGGAAGACCATACAGTAGCAGTGTGCATCACAAGAGCCAAAGCTATATTAACCTAATCCAACGTAACCTATCGTAACCAAACGCTATCTGTCTCAACCTTACGCGCCGTGAACACCATTTTAAGCCTCCGCACAGCCAGCACAGTCGAGCGCAGAGATACTCCGAACATTAGTGCATACCACCAAAGTCAAAGATAACCCGACCGAGCTTAATATAGCCTTACATGTCCATACGTAACATAACCAAACCCAACTTGACCAGACCAATATTGCTGGCATTCCCAGAGCCAAGCTGAAAATGTTAGAGTACAGTTGAAAGCAGAAATGCATCGAATAGCATTGTATAGCAAAAAAGTCAGAGCTACCCTCTCCTATCATGACCTATCGTTAGATACACGAACGAAACATAATTAAACATAACGTCACGCGGCAGCTATTGCTGGCATCACCAGTGCCAAGCAGGACATATTAGAGGAAATTAGGGCGCTGAAATATACCTTATAACAGCGTATAGCACGAGAGTCTAAGATATCACAGCAAAGCTTAACCTAACCTAACGTAATCATGCGTAACGTAGCACAACGTAACGTGCCACGGCCCCTATGCTGCCCAACCCAGAGTCTGGCTGGGTGCAGCAGAGCTATGTATGTAAAGCTATATATGTAGAGTGCAGAAAGGCGCCGAAAAGAAGCGTATATCATAAAAGTCAGAACAACCATAACCAAGTATAATCTAACCTAACCATACCAAACGTAGCTTAACTAAACATAACTTACCGGGAGCCCTATTTCTGGCCTCCACGGAGCCATGCAGAACATTTAAGAGCACAACAGGGCGCGGAAATCCGCCGAAAAGAAGTGTAAAGCACGGAAGCCAGAGACGTCGTTTCTAACCGCACCAAACGTAACCTAAACATGCGCACCTGCACCAACATAACGTGCCGAGGCCACAATTGTACGCCTCCCCAGGGTGAAGCAGAACAAGCTAGAGCAGTCTAGAGCGCGGGAACAACCGAATAGCAGTGTACAACACAATAGCCAAAGCAGTCCCATTCTAAACTATTCAAACGTAACGTAATCAAACGCGACACAACACAGACTTAAGTTGCGGGACCTCTATGGCTGCCCTCCCCAGAGCTAAGCAGAAAATATTAGAGGAGAGAAGAGCGCAGAAATCCATAGAATCGCAGTGTACAGCACAAAGGTCGTAGCTATCATATACTTACATAGCCAAAACGTAAAGTAATGAGCGTAACATATCTCAATCTAACGTGCCGAGACCACAATTGCTGACCTCCCCAGAGCCGAGCAGAACGTACTAGAGAATAGAGGTTCGCAGGAATCCATCAAATATCAGTTTACAGCACAAAAGTCAAAACTACTCTATCCTAACTTAACAAACACTCACATCACCAAACGTAACATTGCTCAAACTAACTTGCGGAGACAACCGCTGCTGGCCTCCACAGGGCCAAGCAGAATGTCGTAGAGAACAGACGGGCGCAGGAAACCGCCGAATAGCGGAGTATATCACGAAAGTCAAAGCTGTCCTATCCGAACATAGCGTAACCTTAACTAACAAAACGTAACAGAAAACAACCTTAACGTGCCGAGACCACAGTTTCTGGCCGCCCTAGAGACAAGTAGAGAATATGAGAGCACAGTTGGGAGCAAAAACTCTTCGAATAGCAGCGCGTAGCAAAGAAGTCAGTGCTACACTGTCCTAAGGTAACAAAGCGTAACATAGCCAACCGCAAACTAACTCAACCTATCGTGCCATGAGCACTACTGCTGACCACTCCAGAACCGAGCAGCACAGATTAGGGTAGAGGAGATTCCAGAAATCCATAGAAACACAGTGTATAGACGAAGGTCATGGGTATCATAATCGAGCTATACCTAACCCAACTTCGCAAATGTAACATAATAGTGATCGCGGCAAGCTACGTTTGGTTAGGTTAGGTTAGATTATATTTGGTCAGGTTGCCTTCGTCTTTTGTGCTATGTACAGCAATGCGGTCGGTTTATACGATCAACTGTGCTCTAGCATATTCTGCCCGGCTCTGCGAGTGCCAGCAATAGTGGTCTCAGCACGTTATGTTTGGTTAGGTTTCGTTTGGTTAGGTTAGGGTAGGATGATTCCGACTTTTATGCTATAAACTGCTCTTCGGTGGATTTCTGCGCTCCACCGTGGTATAATATGACATGCTTGTCTCAGGGATGTCTGCTACAGTGGTCTCGGCATGATAGGTTGAGTTAGGTTACGTTTGGATAGGTTAGGCTTGTCTGGGTTGGGTTAGGATAGCTTTGACCTTTCTGCTATACATTGCCATACTTTGGACTTCTGTGCTCTACTCTCCTTTAATATTTTCTGCTTGGCGTTGGGGAGGCCAGTATATTGGACTCCGCGTGTTAGGTTCATTTAGTCTACATTTGGTTGGGTCAGGTTAGGTCCGGTAAGGTAAGGGAATCCTTGATATTTGTGCTATTTGCTGCTATTTGGTGGCTCCGAGCGCTCTACTATTCTCTAGTGTGTTCTGCTTGGCTCTGCGGATTCAAGTAAAAGTGGTCTCGGCACATTACGTTAAGTTATGTTACGATTCGTTCTATTACGTTTGGATAGGTTTGAATAGGATTGCTTCGACTTTTGTGATATACGCTGCCATTCGCTGGATGTCTAGGCTCTACGTTGCTCTACTCAACTCTGCTCGACTCAGGGGAGGCCAGAAATAGGGTCCGCGGCGCGCTAGGTAGGATTAGGTTACGTTCGGCTGTGTTAGGCTTGTTTGGGTTAGGATAGAATGTCTTTGACTTTTGTGCCGTACACAGCTATTCGTTGTATTCCTACGCTCCACATTGCTCTACTATACTCTGCTCGACCCTGGGGTGGCCATTAATATTGGCTTTGGCACGTTAGGTTGTGTTAGGCTACGTTTGGTTATGCCACGAGTGCTTGTGTTATGATTGGATAGCTTCGACTTTTCTGCCGTACACTGCGATTCCATGGATTTCTGCACTCTACTCTCCCCTAATATAATCCGCTTGGATCTGTGGAGCCCAGAAATAGTTGCTTAGGCGCGTTAGTTTAAATTACGCTACGTTCGGCTGTGTTACGATAGGAGAGGTTAGGACTTGATAGCTTTGACTCTTGTGCCATACACTGCTCTTCGCAGAATTTCTGCGCTCTACGTTGCTCCGCTATTCTCTGCCAGACTCTGGGGAGGCAAATAATAATCGTCCCGGCACGTTAGTTTGAGATAGATTACGTTTGGTTCTGTTATGATCGGCTTGGTTAGGAGAGGATGGCATTGACTTTTGTGTTATACATCGCTATTCAGTGGATTTCTGCTCTCTACATTGCTCTAATATGCTCTGCTTGGCCCTGGGGATGCCCGCAGTAGAGGTCTCGGCACGTGAGTTTCAGTTATACTACGTTTGGTTATGTTACATTTTTCGGGTTATGCTCGGATTGTCTATACTTTCCTGGTGGAGGCTGCTATTCTGTGGATATCCGCGCTTTAGTCTGTTCTGCTATACACGGCTCGACTCTTGGGAGGCCAGCAATAGTGGTCGCTCCTGGCTGGATTGTGTCAGGTTACGTTTGGGTATGTGTCGACTGGTTAGGCTAGGAGAGGATAGCCCTTACCTTTGTGCCATGCGCTGTTCTTCGTTGGATTTCTGCGCACTACTGTGCTCTAGTATGCTCTGCTCGACTCTGGGGAGACCAGCAATAGTGTTCGTGGCAGGATAGGTTTTGTTATGTTCCGTTTGGTTAGGTAAGGTTGGGGCGTGTTTGGTCAGGATGTCTTTGACTTTCGTGCTGTACACCCCCATTCGGTCGATTTCTGCGCTCTGCAGTGCTTTAATATGTTCTGCTTCTCTGTCGAGAGGCCAGCACTGGTGGGGGCGGCTCGATAGGTTTAGTTATACTACGTATTGTTTGGTTAGGTTACTTTAGGTTTGGTTGTGCTATGTTAGGTCAGGTTATGTTAGGATACTTCGACTTTACTGCTTTGCAATGCAATGCGGCGGATTTCTGCGCTTTGCTGTGCTCTAGTATATTCTGCCTGCCACTGGGGGGAGGGGTCAGCAATATCGTTCCATGCACGATAGGTCGGGTTACGTCACGTTTGTCTGTGTTACGTTTGAATAGGTTAGGCTTGGAAAGCTTCGACTTTTGCGGCGTGCACTGCTATTCGCTGGTTCTCTGCTCTCTGTTCTCCCTATTATACTCTGCTTGACTCTGTGGAGGCCAGCCGTACTGGCAGTGGCACAATAGGTTCAGTTATATTACGTTTGGTTAGGTTAGGTTAGGTTGTGTTAGGTTTGGATATCTTTGACTTTTGTGCTCAACACTGCTTTTCTATGGACTTCTGCAATCTAATGCGCTCTATCGCATCCTGCTTGTCTCTGGGGACGCCAGAAATTGTGGTGGAAGCATGGCAGTTTGGGTTACGTTACGATAGGTTATGGTTCGCCATGGTGCCTTCGACTTTTGCGCTCTAAATTGCAATGCGGTTGGTTTCTGCGATCTACTGTGCTCTCGCATATTCTGCCTGGCTTTGAGGAGGACAGCAATTATGGCCCCGTCACGATAGGTTGAGTCAGGTTACGTTCGGTTATGTTAGGTTAGGTTAAGCTATGTCAGGATATTGTTGGCCTTTGTTATATACGCTGCTATTTGATGGATTTTTGCGTTCTACTCTGCTCAAGTAAGTAATGTTTGGGAGTGGATTGTCCAGCAATAGCGGTCGCCGCAAGTCACGTTAAGTTATTCTACTTTTCGTTAGGTTATGATGGATTTGGTTATGTTTGAATGTCTTTGACTGTTCTTCTATACACTGTGTTTCTTTGGATTTCGTCGCTCTATCATGCATTGCCTGACTCTGGATAGGCAGCAATACTGGTCGCGTAAAGTCGGGTTGAGTTGGATTACGTTTGGTAAGGCTAGGTTAGGTTGGCTTAGGTTAGTGTGGGTTTGACTTCTGCGCCCAACACTGCTATTTTACGGACTTCTGCGCTCCAATGTGATCTATTATATTCTGCTTTTCCATGGGGACGCCTGCAATAGTGGTCGCGGCACATTAGGTTGAGCTATGTTACGTTTGGCTAGGTTAAGTTAGGTTAGGTTTGGTCAGGATATCCTTGACTTCTGAGATATAAACTGCAATGATCTTGATTTCTGATCTCCATCGTGCCCTAGTATATTCTTCTGGGCACTGCGGAGGCCGGCAATATTAGTCTCGGCGTGTTAGTTTTAGCTATGCTACGTTTGCTTATGATACGTTTGGTTTGGTCGGGAAAGGATAGCTTTGTGTTTTGGGTTATGCACTGATAATCAGTGGATTTTTGCGCTCTGCTGTGATCTAGTATGCTCTGGTGAGCTCTGGGCAGGCCAGCAATTGTTGTCTCGGCCGGCGAATTTGAGCAACGTTACATTTGGTTAGGTTAGGTTAGTCTGTCTCAGGATAGGATATCTTTGACTTTTCTGCTATACACTGTCGTTGTGTGGACCCCTGCGCTCTACTCTCCTCTAATATGATCTTCTTCGCGAAGGAGAGGACAGCAATAGAGGTCTAGAATCGTTTGGATGGATTAGGGTACGTTTGGTCAGATTAGGAGAGGGTAGCATGGACTTATGTGCTACATAATGTTCTTCGGTGAACTTCTGCAATATACGGTGCTGTAATATGTTCCGCTTGGCTATGGGGAGGCCAGCAATAGTGGTCCCGGCTGGGTAGTTTGTGTTAGGTTACGTTTGGTTGCGTTATGATTGGTTAGGTTAGGAATTGCTAGCTATGTCTTCTGCGGTATACACTGCTTTTCAGCGGATTTCTGCACTCCACTGCGCCCTAATATGTTCAGCTTGGCTCTGGGAGGGCCAGCAAAAGTGATATCGGCACGTGACGTTGTGACAGGCTACGCTTCGTTTGATTTGATTAGGACAGGATGGGTTAGAATATCTATGGCTTTTGTGCTATACATTGTAATCCCGTGGATTTCTGCGCTCTGCTGTGCTGTATTATATGCTGTTTGGCTTTGGAGCTGCCAGAAATTGTATTCTCGATACGTTAGTTTGAGGAATGTTACGATTCGTTGGATTAGGCTAGGAAGGTTTGATTAGGATTTCTTTGCCTTTTGTGCTATACACGGTCATTCTGAGGATTTCTGCCTTCGGCATTGCTATACTACACTCAAACCTACTCTGGGAATGCGAGCAGTAGTGGTCATGGGAAGATAGGTTGAGTTAGGCAACGTTTGCTTATGACAGGTTTGGCTATGCCAGGACAGCGTACCGTAGCCTCTTGTGCTATACGCTGCTTTTCGGTAGATTTCTGCGCTCTGCTGTGCTCTAACATGCTCTGCATGGATCTGCGGTGGCCAGCAATAGTGGTGTCGGCTCGTTAAGTTTGGTTATTCTACGTTTGGTTAGGTAAGGAACGGTCAGGTTAGGCTTGGATATCTTCGGCTTTTGTGCTATACACTGCTACTTGGTGTCTTTCTGCGTTCTGCTGTGCCATAATACGTCGAGCTTGGCTCTGGAACGGCCAGGGATAGCGGTCTCAGCGAGTTATGCTGAGCTAGGCTATGTTTGGTTAGGTTACGTTCGTCCATGATTTACCAGGATAGCTTTGAATTTTGCGCTATAGACTGCTATTCGACGGTTTTCTGCGTTGTATATTGCTCTACTTTACTCTGCTCGATTCTCGAGAGGCCAGCAAATGCGGTAGCGGCGCATTAGGTTTTGATAGGTTACGTTTGGTTAGTTTCGGCTGTAATAAGTATGGCTAGTGTAGCTTTGACCTTCGTGCTATACTCTGTTATTCGGTGGATCTCTGTGCCCTACGGCTCCCTTCTGCAACCTGCTCAGCTCTGGGGAGGCCTACAATAGTGGTCGCGGCACGTAACGGTGAGCTTGGATACGCTAGGTTAGGTTATGTCAATTTGGGTTCGGTTTGGATATCTTTGACTCTTCTGCTGTACACTGCGATCCTATGGATTTCTGCGATCTACTCTAGTCTACCATGTTCTCTCCGGCTATGCGGAGGCCAGCATTGCTGGTCGCTGCACGTTGGGTTGACCTAGGTTGCGATAGGTTATGTTTCGTTTGGCTCGGTTGGCATGGTTTGCATTGAACTCTGTGCTGTAAACTGCAACACAGCGCATTTCTGCGCCCTGCTGTGCTCTTATGTGTTCTGCATGGACCTGAGAACGCCAGCATTAGTGGTCTCGGCAGGTTAGTGTGAGGTACGCTATGTTCGGTTAGACCGCGCTAGCTTGGTCTAGGTCAGCATAGGCTTCGCTTCCGTGGCATAATCTGCCATTCGGTGGGTCTCTGCGTTCTTCTGTGCTCTACTCGATCCTGCTCGGCTCTTGGGAGCCAGCAATAGTGGCCGTGGCACGTCATATTGCGTTAGGCTACGTTTGGTTAAGTTGGGCTAGGTCAGGTTAGGTTAGCATATATTTGACTTTTCTGCTTTACACTGCAATGTGGCGGATTTCTGCGCTCTACAGTTCTCTAGTATATTGTGCTTGGCTCCGGGGAGGTGAGTGATAGTGGTCTATGCACGTTAGGTAGATAGGGTACGTTCGGGTAGGTCACCTTAGCAATGGTTAGGTTCGGATAGCTTCGACTTTTCTTGTATACACTGCGATTCCATGGACTTCTGCGCTTTACTCTACACTATTATGCCCTGCTCGGCTGTGTGGAGCCCAGCAATGGTGATCTCAGCACGTTATGTTAGGTGACGTTACGTTTGATTAGAATATTATGGCATAACTTCGACTTTAGAACTGTACATTGCATTGCGGTGGATATCTGCGCTCTACTGCGCCCCAGTTTGTTCTGCTCGGCTCGGAGGTGACCAGTAATAGTGGTGCCGTCAGATTAGGTTGAGATAGGCTACGTTCGGTTAGGTTATGTTAGCAATGGTTAAGTTTGGTTATCATTGACCTTTCTGCTATACGCTGCGATTCAATGGATTTCTGCGCTACACTGTCCCATAACATGCACTGCTTTGCCCTGTGGAGGCCAGGAAAAGCGGCCGCACCGCGTTCGGTTGAGTTGGTTAACGTCTTTTAGGCTGGGCTTTGTTTGGATTAGGTTATGATATCTTTAACGTTTGTACTCTAGACTGCAATGCGCTGAATTTCTGCGCTCTTCTGTGTTCGGGTATGCTTTGAGCAGCTCCAGGGTGGCCAGAAATGGTGGTTTCGGCACGTTAGGTTGAAATACGCTACGTTTGGTTAGGTTAGGCCAGGGTAGATATGGCTTTTGGGCTATACACTGTTGCATGATAGATTTCTGCGCACCACTGAGCTCTAATATGTTCTACTTGTCTCTGGGAAGGACAGAAATAGATGTCTCGGCTGTTTAGATATAAATATTGTACGTTGCGTGAGGTTCGGTGACGTGATGTTAGGTCAGGTTGACTTTGACTCTTGTGCTATACCCTGCTATATGTTGGCTCTGTGCGCTCTACTTTGCTCTAGTATATTCTGCTTTGCTCTTTGGAGTCACGCAAGAGTGGTCGCTGCACGTCAGTTTAAGATAGGTTACGTGTGTTGGTATTACGTTTGGATAGGTTATGAGAGGTCAGAGTTGTCTTTTGCGCTATACACTGCTATTCGGTTCATTTCTGCGCTCTACTGTGCTCAACTATACTCTGCTCGTCTCCGGGGTGGACAGCAATATCGGTCGCTGAACGTTAGGTAGAGTTATGTTACGTTTGGTTATGTTACGCTTGGTTACAGGGTAGCTTGCACTTTATGCTGTACACTGCTATTCTGTGGACTTCTGCGGACTACATTTCTCTAATATTCTCTGCTCGGCTCTGGGGAGGCCGGCAATAGTGGTCGTGTCACGACATGTTTCGTTATGTTACGCTCGGTTATGCCATGTTAGTCTACGCTTGGAAAAGATGGCTTCCACTTTTGTGCTGTGTTCCGCTATTTGTAGGCCTTCTGCCCTCTACTTTGCTCTAGTATATGCTGCTTGGCTCTGGAGAGGCCCGCAAAGATGGTCTCGGCAGGTAAGGTTAACATAGATTACGTTACGTTATATTAAGTTGGGGTAGGTTATGACAGGGTAGCTTTGACTTTTTTGCCATGCACAGCTGTTCGGTGGATTTCTACACTCCAGATAGCCCTGCCAAACCTTGGAGAGGACGGGGATAGTTTTCTTGGCACGTTAGCTACAGTTATGCTTCGTTTGGATTTGTAATGTTGGTTTGGGTTGGGTTCGGATAGCTTCGACTCTTCAGCTATACACTGCGGCTCTAAGGATTTCGGCGCTCTACTGTGGCCTGGTATATTCAGATTGGCTCTGGGCATGTCAGCAATAGCGGTCTAGGCCCGTTAGGTTGTGTCATGTTACGTTTGGTTGTGCTATGTTTGGTTATGTTAGACTAGGGCAGTCCTGACTTTTGTGTATACACTGCTGTTCGGCGTACTTCTGCACTCTACTGTGAACTAATATGCTCTTCTTTGCTCTGGAGAGGCCAGAAATAGTGGTCGCGGCACGTTAGGTTGTGCTGGATTATGTTTGGTTTGGTTAGATTGGGTTGGTTGCGGTTTGGATATCTTTGAATATTGTGCTCAGCACTGCTATGCTATGGGCTTCTGCGCATCATTGTGCTCCAGCATATTCTTCTCGTCTCCGTGATGCCAGAAATAGTGCTCTCGGAACAATAGATGCTGCTAGGTTAGGTTTGGTTAGCTTAGGTTAGTCTGGGTTGGGTTAGGATAGCTTTGACTTATCTGCTATACATTGCGTTGGACACCTGCGCGCTACCCTCCTCTGATATATTCTGCTTGGCGATGTGGAGGCCAGCAGCAGTGGACCAGACGCGTTAGTTTGTGTTATCTGGTTTTGTTAGGTTAGGTTAGGTCTGTTAAGTAAGGATAGACTTCACTTTTGTGCCTTACGCTTCCGTATGGCGGATTTCTTCGCTCTACTGTGCTCTAGCTTATTCTGCTTGGCGCTTGAAAGGTCAGCAATAGCTATCTAGGTACGTTAGGCTGAGCTACGTTACGTATGGTTTGTTGCGCTTGGCTACGTTACGATAGTGCAACCTAGCATTTTGTGCTGTACACTGGTATTCGATGGATTTCTGCGCTCTTCATTGCTCTCCTCTACTCTGCTCAACTCTGGGGTTGCCAGTCATAGTGGTCGCGGCACGTTACTTTCTGTTATGTTCGGCTATGTTACGGTTGGTTAGGTAAGGACAGGGTAGCTTTGACTTGTGTGCTGAACTCCGCTATTCGGTCCATATTTGCTCTCCGCTGTGCTCCAGTTTGTACTGCTTTGCTCCGTTGAGGCCACAAGCATGGTCCTCGGCGCGTTATGTTGAGTCCGGTTACGTTTGGTTACGTTGCGGTTAGTTGGGTTAGAAGCGGATAACATCGACTTTTGTGCTCTACACTGCTATTCGGTGGATTTCTGTGCTCTACGAAGATCTAATATGCTCTGCTTGGCTCTGGCGAGGCCGGAAATAGTGGTCTCGGCACGTTCGGTTGAGTTAGGTTACGATTGGTTACGTTACGTTTGTTTACGACTGC
Organism: Eufriesea mexicana; assembly: GCF_001483705.2. Lineage (NCBI taxonomy): Eukaryota > Metazoa > Arthropoda > Insecta > Hymenoptera > Apidae > Eufriesea > Eufriesea mexicana. The sequence goes on from NW_016926849.1 coordinate 19,997, forward strand.
TTAGGATGGCCTTGGATTTTGTGATATACACTGCTATCCAATAGAAATCTGCGCCCCACTGTGATCCAGTATGTTATACTTGGCTCTGGAGAGGACCGCATCAGTGGTCTCGGCTCGTTACGTGTAGTTAATCTACGTTCGGACAGTTTCGGTTATGCTAGGTTAGGTTAGGATATCATTGACTTTTGTGCTATACACTGCTATTTTCTGGCTTCCTTCGCGCTACTTTGCTCTAGTATTTTCTGCTTAGCTCTAGAGAGGCCTGCAGTAGTGTTCTCGGCACGTTGGGTTAAGTAAGGTTACGTTTGTTAATATTGCGCTTGGACAGGTTATGAGAGGATAGAACTGTCTTTTGCGCTATACGCAGCTCTTCGGTGGATTTTTACACTTTACATTGCTGTACTGTACTCTGCAGGACTCTGGGAATGTTAGGAACAGCGAGCGCGAAACGTTAAGATGTGTTAGATTACGTTTGGTTATGTTAGACTTGCTCGGGTCCGCTTTGGATATCGTTGACTTTTCTGGTGTACCCTGCGGTTCTGAGGACTTCGGCACTCTCCTCTCTTATAACATGTTCCGCTTGGCTCTGGGGAGGCCAGCAATAGCGGTCGCCGCACGTTAGATTTGGTTAGACTACGTTTGGTTACGATATGTTCGTCTGGGTTAGGTCCGGATAGCTTTGACTTTCCTGGTATAGACTGCTATTCGGTGGATATCTGCGCTCTACATTGCTCTAATATTCTTTGCTTAACTCTGCGGAAGCCAGCAATCGCAGTGTCATCACGGTATGTTTAGTTATGCTACGTTTGGTTAGGTCAACATGGGGCAGGCTAAGTTGGGACATCTTTGACGTTTGTGCCCCACACTGCCGGTTTATGGACCCCTGCGGGCTACTGTCCTCTAATATGTTCTGCTCGGCGGTGGGGAGGCCAGCAGCAGTGGTCTAGGCACGTTAGTTCGGGTTATGTCACGTTTGGGTACGTTAGGTTAAGACAGGTTAGGTAGGGGTAGATTTGACAATTGAGCTTAATACCTATATGCGGTGGAATTCTGCACTCTACTGTGCTCTAGTGTGTCCTGCTTGGCTCTGTGTCGGCGAGCAGTAGTGGTATGGGCTCGTTAGGATATGTCAGGTTACTTTTGCCTATGTTACTTTCGGTTAGGTTAGGACATGGTGTATATGACTATTGTGCTATGCAGTAGAATTCTTTGGGTTTCTGCCCTTTCCTCTCTTCTAATGTCTTCTGCTTGGCTCTAGGGATGCCAGCTGTAGCGGTCGCGGCACGTTAGGTTTGGATAGGTAACGTTCGGTTACAATATGTTCGTCTGGGTTGGGCTTGGATAGCTTTGACTTTCCTGGTATATACTGTTGTCCCGTGGAGTTCTACGCTCTACTGTTCCCTACTATACTCTGCTTGCCTCTGGGGAGGCCAGAGGTATTGGTCGCTGCGTGTTAGGTTGAGTTATGTTACGTTTGGTTATGCGCCGATTGGTGAGTTTAGGGGAGGGTATCCTTGACCTTTATGCAATACGCTCTTACTCGGTGGATTTCTGCTCTCTACAGTGCTTTGATGTTCTCTGCTTGTTGCTTGGGAGGCCAGCAATAGTAGTCTCAGCACGTTATGCTGAGATGACTACGTTTGGTTAGGTTAGGTTAGGACAGGTTGGATTAGGGTGTCTTCGACTTTTGTGCTATACACTGCTAATCGATGGGTTTCTGCGCCTTACATTCTTCTACTATTCTCTGCTCGACCATGGGAGGCGAGCAATGGTGGTCGTGGTACGTCAGGTTGGGTTAAGATACGTTTGGCTGAGTTTTGCTAGGGTAGCTACGACTTTCGTGCCTTACACCGTTCTTCGGTGGATTCTTGTGATCTACTGTGCTCTACAACATTCTGCGTTGCTCTGGGGATGCCAGGAGCAGTGATCGAGGCAAGTCGTGTTGTGTCATGCTACGTTCGGTTAGGTTAAATTAGGTCAGGTTTGGTCAGGATATCCACGGCTTCTGTGCTATTCACTGCACTGCGGCGGATCCCTGCGCTCTATTGTGCTCTAGTACATTCTGCTTGTCTCTGTGAAGGCCAGCACCACTTTTCTCGTCATGTTTGGTTGAGCTATGTTACGTTCGCATATATCACGATTGGCTAGGTTAGGAGAGGCTACTTCGACTTTTGTGGTATGCACTGCCCTTCGGAGGTTTTCTGTCCTCTAATGTGCTCTAGTATGCTCTGCTTGGCTCTGTGGTGGCCAGTAATATCGGTCTCGGCACCGTAGGCTTTGTCAGGTTACGTACTGTTGGGTTAGGTTAGGAAGGTTTGGTTATGATCTCTTTGACTTTTGTGCCATGCACTGATATTCGGTGGATTCTTCCCATCTACTGTGCTTCATCATGTCCTGCTTGGCTCTGGTGTGGCCAGTAACTGTGTGCTCGGCACGTTACGTTATGTTTGGTTACGTTTGGCTAGTTTAGGTTGGGTGAAGTTCGGTAAGGATTGCCTTCATTTCGTGCTATAAACTGTTGCTGGTTAGATATCTGCTCTCTACTGTGCTCTAGTATGTTCTGCTTGGCTCTGGGGAGGCCAGCAACAGTGGTCTCGGTACGTTAGGTTGAGCAATACTACGTTCGGTTTTGTTACGTTTGGCGTGGCTAGGATAGGATAGTATTGACTTTCGTGCTGTACACAGCAATGCGGCGGATTTCTGCGCTCTGCCGTACTCTGGTATATTCTGCTTGGCCCTGGTGTGGCCAGCAATACTAGTCTCGGCACGTCAGGGTGAGTTATGCTACGTTTGGTTATGTTACGCTTCGTGAGGTTAGGATACGACAGTTCAATCTTTTGTGCTATAAACTGCCACCGGGTGATTTCTGCGCTCTGCTGTGTTCTAATATTTTCTGCTTGTCTCTGGGGAGGCCAGCAACAATAGTCTCGGCAGGTTAGGTTGAGTTAGATGTCGCTTCGTTAGGTTAGGTTGGGAAGGTTCTGTTAGGATTTCTTTGACTTTTGCGTTATACACTGCTTTTCGGTGGACTTCTCCGGTCTAAATTGCTCTGCTATACTCTGCTCCACTCTGGCGCTGCGAGCAAGAGTGTTCGCGACACGCCAGGTTGAGTTCGGTTACGCTTGGTTACGTTAAGTTAGGGACAGTTTGGTCAGCATAGCTTTGACTTTAGTGCTACACACTGCTGTTCGGTGGATATCTGCACTGTTCATTGCTCTACTATACCCTACTCTGCTCCGGGGATGCCAGCAGCGGATGCCGTTGCACGTTAGGTTCAAATATGTACGTTTGGTTTGGCTGGGTTAGGTCAGGTTTGTTTAGGATATCTGCCGCATCTGTGCTATTCACTGCAATGCGGTGGACTTCTGCGATCTGCTGCGCTACAGTACATTCTGCTGGTCCGTGGAGACCGGCAAATGTGTTCTCGTCATGTTAGGTTTAGTCAGGTTACGTTCGGTTGTGTTACGTTTGGTGAGGTTGGGATAAGATAGTTTAGGCTTTTGTGCTATACACAGCTATCCTCAGATTCCTACGCTCTGCTGTGTTCTAATATCCCCTGCTCGGTTCTGGGGATGCCAGCAATATTGGTCTCGGCGCGGTAGGTTCAATAAGGTTGCGTACGCTCATCTTACGTTTGGCAAGTTTCGGATATGTTAGCCTTGACTTTTGTACTATACACAACTATTCTTTGGAATTCTCCTTTCTACTATACTCTAACATGTTCTGCTTGGCTCTGAGCAGGCCAGCCATATTGGACAAGTCTGGATATTTTTGGTCCTATGGCCTTACACTGCAGTGAGATGCATTTCTGCGCTGTACTGTGCTCTAGTATATTCAGCTTGGCTCTGGGGATGCCAGCAGTAATGGTCTCGGCACCTTAGTTTTAGTTTGGCTACGTTTGATTACGTTCGTTCGGTCGTTACGTTCGGTCGTATCGGTTAGGATCGAATAGCTTAGAATTTTGTGCCATACGCTGCTATTCGGTGGATTTCTGCGATATACTGCACTCTACTCCTTTCTGTTTGTCTCTGCGAGGCCAGGAGCAATGGCTGCTGCAAGGTACGTTGAGCTATACTACTTTTGGTTAGGTTAGGTTAGGTCAGATTAGGTTTGTGTATCTACGGCGTTTCTGCTATTCACTGTATTGCGGTGGATTTCTGCTCCCTACTATGCTCGAGCACATTCCCCACGTCTCTGTGGATGACAGCAATAGTGGTCTGGTCATGTTAGTTTGAACTATGCTACCTTTGGTTATGTTACGTTCTGTGAAGTTAGTATATGATAGTTTAGGCTTCTGCGCTATAAACTGCTATCGCCCGACTTCTGCTCTCTACTGCGTTCTAATATTTTCTGCTTGGCTCTGGTGAGGACGGCAATTGTGGTCTCGGCTCGTTAGGTCTTGTCAGGCTACGTTTGCATATGGCAAGTTTGGTCAGGTTGGGACAAAATAGCTTTGAATTTTGTGCCACTCTCTGCTATTCGGCGGACTTCTGCGCTCTACTGCGCTCTAGTATGTTCTGCTTGGCTCTGTGGTGGCCAGTAATCGTGGTCTCGGCACGTTAGGTTGAGTTACGTTACGTTTCGTTAGGGTAGGCTAGGAAGGCTTGGTTAGGTGTTGTTTGTCCTTTGTGCAATTCACTGTCATTCGGTGGATTTCTGCTCTCCACTGTGCTCTAACATCTTCTGTCTGGTACCGGGGATGCCAAGAATATTGGTCTCGACTCGCTATATTGAGATACACTACGTTTGGTTAGGTTAGGTTAGGCCGAGTTAGGTTAGTATATCTTTCAGTTTTGTGCTATGCACTGCAATGCTGTGGATGCCTCCGTTATATTGCGTTCTAGCATATCATGCTAGGCTCTGGACAGGCCAGCAATAGTGGTCTCGGCACGTTAGGTTGAGGTGTGCTACGTTCTGTTGTGTTACGTTTGGTAAGGTTAGGATAGGTTAGTTCAGGCTATTGTGCTATACACTGCTATCCACGGATTTCCGCGATCTATTGCGTTGTACTATTTTCTGCTTGGATCTGGTGTGACCAAAAATAGTCGTCTCGGCACGTTAGGCTCTTTTATGTTGCGATTGGTTAGGTTAGGTTAGGTTAAGCTCGGCCAGGTTAACTTAAACTTTCGTGCCATACACTGATTTTCGGAGGTTTGCTGCCCTCGACTGGTCTCTGCTACATTCTGCGTGTCTCTCCGGAGGCCAGCAATAGTGGTCTCGGCGCGTTGGGTTGAGTTAAGCTACGTTTGCTTATTCTACGTTTGGTCAAGTTAGGATAGAATGGATTAGCCTTTTCTGGGATACACTGATATTCGGTGGACTTTTGCCATCTACTGTGCTCTAATATGTCCTCCTCGGCTCTGGGCTGTCCAACAATAGTGGCTTCGGCACGTTTGGTTGAGTTCGGTTACGTTTCGTTAGGTTGGGTTGGGAAGCTTCGGTTATGAGTTCTTTGACTTTTGCGCTAGACACTGCTTTTCGGCGGATTCCTGCGCTCTACATTGCTCTACTGCATTCTGCTTTGCCCTGGGGAGGCCAGCAATAGTAATAACGCAACGTTGGATTTAGAAATGTTACGTATGTTTATCTTACGTTTGGCTATGTTAGCCACGACTATTGTGCTATACGTGGATTTATGCGATATACATTGCTCTGCCACAATCTGCTCGGCTCTGGGAAGGCGCACAATAGTTGTCGTGGCACGATAGGTTGAGTTGGGTTATGTTCGGTTAGGTCGGGATACGCTAAGTTTGGTTAATGTGCATTTGACCTTCGTGCTATAAAGTTAGTTTAGGAGCATTTCTGTGATCTACAGTGCTCTACTATATTTTGCTAGGCTCCGTGGATGCCAGCAGGTGCGGTCGTGGCACGTTATGTTGGGTCAGTCTACGTTCGATTATGTTATGTTAGGTTAGGTTAGGTTAAGGTATCTTCCAGTTTTGTGCTACGCACAGCTATTCGGTGGATTTCTGCGCGCCGCGTCACCCTAGAGTACTCAGCTCGACTCAGTGGAGGTGAGCAATAGAGTTCGTGGCACGTGAACTTGTGATATGTTATGCTTGGTTAGATTAGGTGAGGTCAAGTTTGGACAGGACTGCTCCGGCTTTTGTGCCGTACACTGTTGTGCGGTGGATCTTTGTGATCTACTGTGCTTTAGCGTATTCTCCTTGGCTCAGCGGAGCACGGAAGCAGTGGCCGCGGCTCGTTATTTTGAGTTATGCTACGTTCGGTTAGGTTAGTTTAAGTCATATTAGGTTAGGGTATCTTCTACTTACGTGCTCCACACTGCAATGCGTTGGATTTCTGCGCTCACTTTGCCCTAGTATGTTCTGCTTGGAGCTGGAGAAGCCAGTAATCGTGTTCTCCGAATATTAGGTTGAGATAGGATACGTTTCGTTGTGTTACATTTGCTAAGGTTTGGTTTTGGTTGCTTCGACTTTTCTGCTATACACTGCGAGTCTATGGCCTCCTGCGCTCTGCTCTCGTGTAATATGCTCTGCTTGGCCCTGTGGAGGTCAGCAATACTGGTCGCGGCACGTTAGGTTGAGTTAGATTAAGTTCAGCTTGGTTAGATTACGTTGGGTTGGGCAAAGATGGCTTTGACTTTTGTGCTCAACACAGATATTCTATAGACTTTTTTGCTCTACTGCGCTCTATCATATCCCGTTTGTCTCTAGGAGAGCCAGCAGTAGTGGTCGCTGCAAGTTAGGTTGAGTTTGGTTACGTTAGTGTATGTAACGATTGGCTACGCGAGGAGTGGATAGACCTAATTTTCCTGCTATGCACTGCTATTCGGTGGACTTAGGCGCTCCAGAGTGGTCTGATAGGTTCAGCTTGACTGTGGGAAGGGCAGCAATAGTGGTAATGGCACGATATGCTGAGTTAGGCAACGTTTGTTTGGGTTAGGTGTGGTCTGGTTATGTTAGAATACCTTTGACTTTTGTGCTGTAGACTGAAACGCCACAGATGTCTGTGATCCACTATGCTGTAGTGTATTCTACTTGGATCCTGGGAGGTCAGCGATAGTGGTGCAGGGCGGTTAGGTTGTGTTAGGTTAGGTTTGGTTGTGCTACGTTCGGTTAGGTTAGGCTAGGATAGCTTTGACTATTTTGCTACACACTGCTATTTTCCCGACTTCAACGCATTACTGTGATTAAGCATGCTCGGCTTTGCTCTAGTGGGGCCAGAAGCGGTGGCAGCGACGCGTTAGGCTGAGTTAGGTTACGTTTGACTGGGTTAGGTTTGGACACGTTAGGTTTGGGTATCATTGACTTTCGTGCTTTACATTGCAATGTGTAGGATTTCTGCGCTCTACTCTACACTAATATGCTCTGCTTGGCTCTTAGGATGCCAGCAATTGCGGTCTCGGCAAGTTAGGTTGAGTTAGGCTACATTCGGCTAGGTTTTGATAGTTTGGGTTAGGTTTGCATAGCTTTGGCTGTCGTGGTGTACACTCTTATTCGTTCGACTCCTGCGCTCTACTGTGTTCTACTATATTCTGCTTGGCCCTGGGGATTCCAGCAGTAGATGCCGCGTCTCGCTATGTTGAGATAGGTTTCGTTTGGTTATGTTACATTTGTTTGGGTTTGGTATGGATGGCTTTGGAGTTTCTGCTATACAATGCGAATCTAGGGATTTCTGCGCTCTACTCTGCTAAAGTATGCTCTGCTTGGCTTTGAGGGGTGCGGCAATAAAGGTCTCGGCACGTTAGGATGGGTATGGTTACGTTTGGATACGTTACGCTTGGTTATGTTAGGATAGGGGATCATTGTCTTTTGTGCAATACACTGCTATGCGGTGGATTTCTGCGCTCTACTGTGCTCTATTATGTTCTGCTTGCCTGTGGGAAGGCCAGCAGTATCGGCCTGGGCACACTTGGTTGCGTTATGTTACACTTGGCTTGGCTAAGGTAGGATAGGTTCTGTTAGGAGAGGTTTTGTCAGGGTAGCTTTGACTTTTGTACTATACACTGTTATTTGCTCGATATGTGTGCACTGAATTGCTCTACCGGCAGTCTGTTTGTCTCTGGGGAGGCCAGCGATAGCTTTCGCTGCTCGTTTGGTTGAGTTATGTTAGGTAATGCTCGGTTGGGTTGGCTTTGACTTTCCTGCTGCAGACTGGTATTCTGTGGACTTCTGCGCTCCACTGTGCTGTATCGCTCTCTGCTGGTCTCTGGGGATGGCAGGAATAGTGGCGGCGTCACGTTAGGTTGAGTCATGTTACGTTCGGTTTGGTAGGGTTGGTTACGTTTGGCCAGGGTAGTATTGGCTTTTGTGCTTTACACTGCTCTCCGGCTGATTTCTTCTCTCTACTCTGCTCTAGAGAGCTCTGCTTAGCTATGGGATGCCAGCAATGGTGGCCTCGGCATTTTCGGTTGAGATATGCTGGGCTTGGTTAGGTAAGGTCATGTTAGGATAGGATAAGTTTAACTTTTGTGCTCTGCACTGCTGTGCGGTGATCCCCTGCTGTCTGCTATGCTGTAGTATATTCTTCTTGTCTCAAGGGAGTCGAGCAGTAGCGGCAGCGGCACGTTATTTTAAGTTAGGCTACGTTGGGTTTGGTTCCGTTGCTTTGGGTTACGTTTGGATAGCTTTGACTTTTCTGATGTACACTGCCATTCTATGGATTTCTGCGCTTTACTCCCCTCGAATGTGTTCTGCTTTGATATATGGAGGCCAGCAGTAGTGGTAGTGACACGAAAGGTTGTGCTATGTTACGTTTTGTTATGTTAGGGTAGGATTGGGTCTGGCCAGGATGGCTTTAATTTGTGCTGTACTCTGCCATTCGGTAGATTTATGCGCTCTACTGCGCCCTAACATGTTTTGCTTAGCGCAGTGGAGTCAGCAATAGTGGTCGCGGCACATCATTTTGGGTCAGGCTACGTTTGGTTATGTTATGTTGGTTTGTGTTACGCTTGGATAGCTTTGACTTTTCGGCTATACACTGCGATTCTATTGTCTTCTGCGCTCCTCTCCCCTCTAATGTGTTCTGCTTGGCACTGGTGTGGCCAGCAATTGTGATCGTTTCACGATAGGTTGTGTCAGGTTACGTCTGGTTGTTAGGTTTGGTTAGGTATGGTTAGGATGGCTTCGAGTTTTGTGCAGTACACTGCCATTCGGTGTGCTTCTCCGCTCTACTGTGCTCTAATATGCACTGCATGGTTCTGGTGTGACCAGCAATAGTGCTGTCGGCACGTTGAATTCAGCAATGTTACGTTCGGGTACGCTAGGTTTTCTTGGGTTTGGCTAAGGTTGCTTTGACTTATGAGCTATACACCTCTATTCGGCGGACTTCTGCGCTTTACATTTCTCTACTATTCTCTGCTCCACCCTTGGAAGGCCAGCGATAGTGGTCGCGGGAAGTTGGTTTGAGATTTGCTACGTTCGGCTACGTCTCATTTCGTTAGGTTAGGATAGGATAACTTTGACTTTTGCGCTATACACTGCATTTGTGTGGGTCCCTGCCGTCTTCATTGCTCTACTATACTCTGCTCTACTCTGTGGAGGCCAGTGATAGTGATCTCGACACGTAAGGTTGAGTTGGGCTACGTTTGGTTAGGTTACGTTTGCTTGCGTTATGTTTGGATAGCTTTGTCTCTTCCGCTATACTTTGTGATTCTACGGCTTTCTGCGATCTACTCTCCTCTAATATGTTCCGCGCGTCTCTGAGGAGGGGAGCAATAGAGGTCTCGGCACGTTAGCCTGAGTCATGTTGCGTTAGGATATGTTACGTTTGGTTAGACTAGGAAAGTGTATCTTAGACTTTTGTGCTATACACAGCTATTCTGTGTATTCCTGCGCCCTACGTTGCTCTGCTATGCTCCGCCTGACACTTGCGATGCCATCAATAGTGGTCGCGGTACATTAGTTAAAGTTAGATTACGTTTGTTTAGGTTAGGTTACGTTGCGTTAGGTCACGATAGCTTTGACTTTTGTGCTACACACTGCTATTCGGTGTATTCCTGCGCTCTTCTGTGCACTACCATGTTCTGCTTCGCTCTGGGCATGCCAGTCATGGTGGTCTCGGCACGTTAAGTCGAGTTATGTTACGTTTGGTTAGGTTCTGGCAGGTTAAATTAGATATTTGCGATATAAACGGCCACTTGATGGATTTCTGCGCTCCACAGTGATATATTATGCTCGGCTTTGCACTGGGGAGGGCAGAGATAGCGGACGAGGCACATTGGCTTGAATTATAGAGCGTTTGGTTACGTTATGCTTGTTTGGATCAGATTCAGGTAGCCTTGACATTTCCGCTATTCCCTGCGACCTATGGATTTCGGCGCTCTCTTCTACTCTAACATGTTTTGATTGGCTCTGTGGAGGCCAGTAATACTGGTCACGGCACGATAGGTTGAGTTGAGATTACGTTTGGTTAGTCTTGGTTAGGTTGTGTCCGGTTTGGATAGCTTTACCTTTTGCGCTCAACACTGCTGTTCTACGGACTCCTGCGCTCTACTGTGCTGCGTCGTACTCTGCATGTCAGTGGGGACGCCAGCAATGGTTGTCGCGGCACTTTAGCTTGCGTTACGTTAGGTTTTGTAAGGTTAGGTAAGGTTATGTTTGGTTGGGTTTGCTTTGACTTTTGTGATAAACACTGCCATTCGGTCGATATCTGCGCTCTGCGTTGCTCTTCTAGCATCCGGTTGTCTCAGGGGAGGTCAGTAATAGTCGTCTAGACACGTTATGTCAAGTTACGTTACGTTCGCTTAGGTTAGGGCAGGTTACGTTCGGTCAGGATATCTTTGACTCTTGTGATATTAACAGCAATGCGGTGGAGTTCTACGCAATACTGTTCCCTAGTATATTCCGCTGGGCTCCGCGGAAGCCAGCAATAGTGGTTTCGACAAGTTAGGTTATGAATGTTAGGTTTGGTTAGGTTAGGATAGCCTGTGCTAGGCTCGGGTGTTTTTGACTTTTCTGATGTTCATTGCCAATCTATGGACTTCTGCTCTCTGCTCTCTTCTGATATGTTCTGTTTGGCGATGGGGAATCCAGCAAAAGTGTGCTCGGCTCGTTAGGTTTCGTTTGTTTACGTTTGGCCTGGTTAGGTTAATTCAGGTTAGGTCAGGATTTCTCTGTCTTCTGTGCTATACGCTGCTATTTGGTGGCTATCTGCGCCCTACTGTGTTCCACTACATTCTACTTGTCGCCGGGGAGGCAAGCAACAGCTCTCTCGACACGCCAGGTTAAGTTAGGCTACGTGAGTTTATATTACGTTTGGACATGCTATTAAAGTATAGAATTGACTTTCGTGCTCTACACTGCTATTCGGTGGGCTTTTACGCTCCACTGTTCTCTAATACGCTATGCTTGGCTCTGAGGAGGCCAGCAATAGTTGACTCGGCACGTTAGTTTAAGTTGGGCAACGTTTGGTTAGGACACGTTAGTTTGGGTTAGGTTTGCATAGCTTCTACTTTCGCGGTATACACTGCTACTCGGTAGATTTTTGCACTCTGCTGTGCCCTTGTATGTTCAGCCTGTCCCTGGGAGGGCATGCAGTAGGGGGATCGGCACGTTACGTTTGGTTATGTTACGTTTGGTTATGTTACGTTTGGTTGGGTCGGGATAGGTCATGTTTGGTCAGGGTGTCTTTGACTTTTGCGCTGTACACTGCTTTCTGGTTGATTACTACACTCTACTCGACTATGAGGAGGCCAGGAATGGTGGTCTAGGCACGTGAGTTCCGTTTGTGCTACGTTTGTTTATGTTACGTTTTGTTAGGGTAGGAGAGGGAAGCAATGACTTTTGTTTTATATACTGCTATTCGGTGGACTTGTTCGCTATACTGTGCACTAATATGCTCTGCTTGGCTGTGGGTACGCCAGAGATAGCGGGCTGGGCCCGTTAGGTTGAGTTCGGTTACGTTTGGTCAGGATAGATTATGTTAGAGTAGGGCAGCATAGCTTTAACCTTTGCGCTATACAAGGCGATTGGGAGGATTTCTGCGCTCTACTGTGCTCTAATATTATCTGCTCGTCTCTGAGGAGGCCAGCCATCGGGGTCTCGGCACAATAGTTTGATTTAGGCAATGTTTGGTTAGGTTACGTTAGGTTAGGTTAGGTTAGGATATCTTGGACATTTGTGCCCATCGCTGCTCTTTGGAGGCATTATGCGCTCTGCGGTGCTCTAGTATATACTATTTGACTCTAGTGAGTCCAGCAATAGTGGTCCCGGCTCGTTAGGCTCTGTTACGTAGCGTTTGGTTGTATTACGTTTGGACCGGTTAGTTTAGGTTAGCTGCTACTTTTGTGATATACACTGGTATTCGGCGTTTCTCTACGCTCTATATTGCTCGACAACACGCTGCTCGGCTCTGGGGAGGCGAGTAATTGTGGCCCCGGCACGATAGTTTGATTTATGCTACGACTGATTATGTTACGGTTGGCAAGGTTAAGGGAGGCTAGCTTTGACTTTTGCGCTATACACTGTCATTCCGCGGATTCCTGCACTCTAATGTGCTCTAACGTGTTCAGCTTGGCTATGGGAAAGACAGCAATACTGGTCCGGGCACAATATGCTGAGTTAGGCTACGTGTCGTTAGGTCAGGTTAGGCCAGGTTAGGTTAGGTTATCTATGACTTTTGCGCTTTACACTGCAATGCGGCGGATTTCTGAGCTCTACTGTGCTCTAGTATATTCTGGTTGGCTCTGTGGAAATCAGCAATAGCGGTCCAGGTGCGTTAGGCCGTGTTAGGTAGCGTTTGGCTATGTTATGCGTGGTTAGGTTTGTATAGGGCAGCTGTGACTTTTCTGCTATACATTGTTATACGGTGGATTTATGCGCTCCACTGTGATTAAGCATGCTCTGCTTTGCTCCGGGGAGGCCAAAAACAATGTCCGTCGTGCGTTATGTTATGTTAGGCTACGTTTCGTTAGGTTAAGTTGGGTTAGGTTATGCTGGGATAGCCGAGACTTTTGTGCTATAGACTGCTATTAGGAGGATCTCTGCGCACAACTGTGCACTAACATGCTCTGTTTGACTCTGAGGAGGCCAGAAATATTGGCCTCGGCATGTTAGGTTACGTTAGGCTACGTTCAATTGGGTTATGTTAGTTTTGGTTAGGTTACCATAGCTTTGACCTTCGTGGTATACGCTGCTATTCGTTGGACTTCTGCGCTCTACTGTGCTCCGGCATATTCTGCTTGGCACTGTGGAGGTCAGCAATATCGTTCTCGGCTTGTAGGGTGTAGTTCTTCTACGTTTGGTCAGGTTTGGTCAGGATATCTTTGACTTTTGTGCTATACACTGCTTTTCGGTGGATTAAACCCGGCTACATTGCTCTACTGTGCTCTGCTTGACTCTGGGGATACCAGAAATAGTGGTCACGGAACATTAGATTTATTTACGCTACGTTTGGCTATGTTACGATTGTTCTGGTTAGGAGGGGATGGCAACCACTTTTGCGCTAAACACTGCTGCTCGTTGGACTTCTTCGCTATACTGTGCTCTAAAATACTCTGCTTGGCTCTGGGGAGGCCAGCAATAGTGTGCTCGGCACGTCTGGTTGTGTTATCTTACATTTGTTCGGGATATGCTAGCATAGTGTAGG
>NW_016926849.1:33637-34852 GCF_001483705.2 Eufriesea mexicana
GGCCAGCAATTGTGGTTTCGGCACGTTACGTTCATTTATGCTATGTTTGGTTAGGTCAAGTTCCTTTGTGTTAGGCTTGCATAGCTTTGACTTTCGTGATATACATTGCTGTGCGGTGGTTTTCTGCACTCTACAGTGCTCTAGCATATTCTGGCTGGCTCTGTGGAAGTCAGCAATACTGGTCCAGTCAGGTTGGGTTGGGTTAGGTTATGTTTGGTTATGTTGCGTTTAGTTAGGTCAAGCACCGATAGCTTTGACCTTTGCGCTACACACTGCTATTCGGTGGATTTCAGCGATCTACTGTGATCTAATATGCTCTGCTTTGCTCTGTGGCGTCCAGAAACAGTGTGCGCGGTGCGTTATGGTGAATTGTGTTACGTTTTGCACGGTTAGGTTTGTCTGCGTTGCGAGAGGGCTTCTCCGAATTTTGTGCCGTACACAGAAATGTCGTGTATTCCTGCGACCTACTGTGTTCTACTACATTCTGCTTCGCTCTGGGGAGGCCACTAGCAGTGGTCGCGGCAAGCTGCGTTGAGATATGGTCCGCTGGAGTAGGTTAGGTTAGATCAGGGTGGGTTTCGCATGGGCGGATGGGGACGTCGGGCGCGAAAACGACGAAGCGCGGTTAGGGGCGCAGCGGCCAAGGGCGGCGATGACGCGCGCGTGCGACGTCGCTAGGCCGCTGGTGAGGGAGCCACCTTCGCGGGGTGCACTGCACTGGTGGTCGGCCAAGATCGCGCAGTTCCGGGAGCTCTGCCTGCTCGGCCAGCTCCAGTACACACGGGTGCGCCGTCTCTACACGGGAGTCCGAGCTGGGCGAGCGACCGGGTCGCTAGTCCGCGCAGTCTGGCGATTCTTCGGCGAGTCGCTCGCAGGATGGCGATCAGGGTCGTGCTCGATTACCGCACGATATCCCACGAGGCGGGGATGGTCCAGGCAGGTGTTCCGCCGTTCGAAATGCAAGCGGTGGGGGAGGCCCGTATCTACGGTCTCCTACATGCTGGAGGCGGCCGTGCTCCTGGAGAAGGGGCCGTTTCGTTGAGGCGATGGGTCTGACAATCCGCGATGACCGCCTGGCGAGCTAGGCTGAGGAACCCGAGCAGCCGGCGGCACCGGGCGATCGAGGCTGTGCTCCTCGTGCTCGATGCATGGCGGCGCAGCGGCAGCCGGCACACTTTCCGCCTGACACAGGTGCTAACCATGCACGGGTGCATC
>NW_016926849.1:34920-47491 GCF_001483705.2 Eufriesea mexicana
CCCACGCTGGAGGAATGTCCGGCGCGGGCTCGCGATCCCCGGGTACTTTGTCGCGTGGTGGGTCGGGACCTTTCACTCCGTCATCGTGGCACGGGTGACGGAGGACAAAGGTGCGTGGCGTGCGGTGGCTTCCTTCTGCGAGGCGGTTATGTTACAGAAGGAGGCCGCGGAGAGAGACCGCGAGCGTAGGGCGTGCTCCTCGCACGTAGGGCGGCGGAGGCTGCAAGCGCGTCGCCGGTGGGCGACCCGCGCAATGTCAAATGAGTTAACGCGTTAAACCTCCGCCTTGGCGAGCGACCATGTACCGACGGCCGGTGAGACAGTCTATCTCTCCCGTTGTAACCTAGTTCAGTGTACCACGGGCTGGCGTGTGGGGGCCGGTCTGTTCGAGAGGCCGTGTTCCGGGCGAGCGGCGTCGCGTGATGGTCGCGCGGCGTCCGCAGGTTATGTGTGCGTTGCGTGGCGGTTATATGCGTGTTGGGTGTGTCGGTAATCGACCCGTCTCGCGCGCATGGGCATGATCGTTTCGGCTGCGATTTCCTGCCGCGCCAGGAGGGAACTGCGGTTTCGTCGTGGGGCGCCATGGCAATTGCGTCGCCGCCAAGTCCAGGCGCACCGAAATGCGAAGGGATGGCCATCGTGGGGGTTTTAGTGGGTAAAAGTCCCACACAACCCAGTCCCCTTTCATAAGGGGGGCGGGTATCTTTGGAAGATTTCCACCACGTGAAGGAAAAGGTCAGGTTAGGTTAGGATGTTTTCGACTTTCGTGCAATATACTGATACTCGGTGGATTTTTGCGCTCTACTGTGCTCTAGTATACTCTGGTTGGCTCTATGGAAGCCAGCAATAGTGTTCTCGGCACGTTAGTGTCGGTTATGCTGTGTTTGGTTGGGTGAGACCCAGGTAGCGTCGACTTTTGTGCGATACACTGCAATTCGGTGGATTTCTGCGCACTACTGTGTTATAGTACATTCTGTTTGTATCTGCGGGAGCCAGCAATGGTGGTCTCGTCATGTTTGGTTGAGCGCTGCCGCGATAGGCTTTTATACGTTTGATGATGTTAGGATATGACAGTTTAGACATCTGTGCTGTAAGCTGCTGTCGTCCGATTTCTGCGGTCTACTGCGTTCTAATATTTTCTGCTTGGCTCTGTCGAGGGCATCAGTCGTTGTCTCGGCGCGTTAGGTTTAGTTAGGCTACGTTTGCATATGACAACTGTGGTTATGTTAGGAGAGAGTAGCTTAGACATTTGTGCCATTCAAGGCTATTCGGCGTATTTTTCTGCTCTACTGCTCTCTAATGCGGTCTCCTCGGCTCTGTCGTGGCAAGTAATAACGGTATCGGCACGTTAGTTTGCGTTATGTTGCGTTCGGTTACGTTTGGTTATGTACAGCTCGGTCTGGTTATCTCCGACTTTCGTGCTGTACACTGCTATTCGAAGGATTTCTGCGCTCGTCTGTACTCTACTATACTCTGCTTGGACCTTTGGATGCCAGCATTTGCGTTCGCGGCACGTTATGTTGAGTTAGGCTACGTTTGACCACGTGATGTTAGATTAAGCTTCGTTCGTTTGGCTTCGACTTTCGTGGTATACGCAATTATCCGGTGGGTTCATGTGATCTACTGTACTCTACTCTCTCTGCCTGGCTCTGGGGAGTACGTCAGCGGTGGTCGCGGCACGCCCTGTTGTGGTACGCTACCTTCGGCGGGGTTACGTATGGTTAGGTTATGTCAGCGTATGTCTGACTTTTTGCCTCACACTACAATGCGACGGATTTCTGAGCACTGCTGTGCTTCTGTATATTCTCCTTGGCTCTGTGAAGGCCAGAAATATTGGTATCGTCACGTGGTGCTTAGTTGCACTACGTTTGGACAGGTTGGGTAATGTCAGGTTAGGTCAGGGTCTGTCTGACCTTTGTGCTATACACTGCAGTGCGGTGGATTTCTGCGCTCTGCTGTGCTCTAGTATATACAACCTGGAACTGGGGAGGGTATCAACGGCGGTCGCTGCACGTTAGTTTGGGTTAGGTTACGCTAGATTAGTCTAGGTTAGGTGAAGTTTGGTCAGGATAGCCATGACTCTCGTGTTGTAGACAGTTTTACGGTGTATTCCTATGATCTACTGTGCTCTATTACATTCTGCTTGGTTATGGGGAGGTCAGGAGCAGTGGTCGCTGCTGGTTATATTGAGCTACGCTACGATTGGTTTGGTTAGGTTTGGTCAGGTTACGCTCGGATATCTATGGCTCTTGTGCTGTTCGGTGCAATGCGGTGTATTTCTACGCTATACTGTGCTTCGGAGCATTCTTCTTGTCCATGTGGAGGCGAGCCATTGTGGTCTCATCGAGATAGGTTGAGTCATCATTCGTTTTGACGTGTCACGTTTGGCTAAGTTATCAGAGGCGACATTGACTTCTGTGCTTTACACTGCTTTTCGGCGGATTTCTGTGATCTACTGTGCTCTACTACATTCTGCTTGACTCCTGGGAGGCCAGGAGCAGTAGTCGCGACACGACATGTTGGTTTATGCTGTGTCTGGTTTGGTTAGATTATGCCAGGTTGGGTTAGGTTATCTACGGCCATTGTGCCATTCACTGCAATGCGGTGGATTTCTGCGCTCTATTGAGCTCTAGCACATTCTGCGTTTCTCTGTCGAGGCCAGCAATAGTGGTCTCGTAACGTTAGGCTCAGCCATGCAACGATTGGTTAAGTTTCGTTTGGTGAAGTTAGAATAGGATAGTCTAGACGTCTGCGGTATACACTGCTATCCACATATTTCTGCGCTATCCTGCCCTGTAATATTTATTGCTTGTCACTGTGGAGGCCTGCAATAATGGTCCCGTCCTCTTAGTTTGAGTTAGGTTACGTTTGTTTGTGTTACGTTTGACTATGTTAGGATATGCTACTTTGACCATTGTGCTATGCACTGCTTTTCGGTGGACTTCTGCGCTCTAATGCGCTCTAATATGCTCAGCTTTTCTCTACGAAGGCCACCAATAGCGGCCGTCGCACGCTATGTTGTGTTATGCTACGTTTAGTTTGGTTAGGTTAGGAGATTTTCGTCGTCTGTGCTATACACTGTTATTCGGTGGATTTTTGCGCTCTGCATTTCTCTACCGTGCTGTGCTCGACTCTGAGGAGGCGAGCAATAGTGGCTGTGGCGCGTTAGGTTGAGTCACGTTACGATTGGTTGGGTCAGGTTAGGCTATATTTGGTTAGGATAGCTTCGATTTTCGTGCCATACACTGGTATTCGGTAAATTTCTGTGACTTATAGTGCTGTGCTACATTCTGCTTCGCCCTACGGGGCCAGAAGCGGTGGTCGCCACACGTTATTTTGTGCTATGCTACGTTCCTTTTTGTTAGGTTAGGTCAGGTTAGGTTACGATATGTACGGCTTTTGTGCTATTCACTGAAATGCGATGGATTTCTGAGCGATACCCTGCTCTAGTACATTCTGCCTGTATCTGTGGGGGCTAGCAATAGTGGTCTCGTCGTGTTAGGTAGAGTTGGTTTACGTTTGGGTGTGCTACGTTTGGCTGGGTTAGGATTGTGTAACTTGGCCTCTATGCTATTCACTGTTATTCGGTTGATTTCCGCGCTCTAATGTCCTCTAATATGCTCCGCCTGGCTCTGCCGATGCCAGCAATATTGGTCTCGTCACGTTATGCTTCGATACACTACGTTTGGACAGGTAAAGGTGGGTCAGTTTATGCCAGGATAAGTTTGACACTTGCGCTATACACTGCAATGCGGTCGATTTCTGCGCTCTTCTGTGCTGTAGCATATTTTCTTTGGCACTGGCAGGCCAGCAACAGTGGTGTCGGCACGTTAGGCTGATCTAAGCCACGATTGGTTATGTTACGTTTGGTGAGGTCAGAATAGCATAGTTCGACGTCTGTGCTATGCACTGCTATACTCATATTTCTGCTTTATACTGCGCTCTAGCATTTCCTGCTTGCCTCTGGGGTGTCCAGCAAGGTTCATCCCTTCTGGTTATGTTGGGTTATGCTCCGTTTGGGTGTGTTGCGTTCGGATAGGTTAGGAATGGCTACTTTGAGTTTTGTGCTATACACTCCTTTTTGGTGGACTACTGCGCTGTAGTGTGCTCTAATATGCTCTGCCCTTCTCAAAGAAGGCCATCAACAGCGGTCGCGGCACTTTATATTGGGTTAGACTACGATAGATCAGGTTACGCTAGGTCAGGTTAGGAATGGACATTTTTGGCGTATGTGGTCCACACTCCTGTTCGGAGAATCTCTGCGCTCTAATGTGTTCAAATATTCGCTGCTTGTCTCTGCGAAAGCCATCAATAGCGGCCGCTGCACGTTATGTTGTGTTATGCTACGTTTGATTAGGTTAGGCCATGGCAGGTTTGGTTAGGTCACCCCCGTCTTTTGTGCTAGACGCAGCTATACTGCGTGTTTCAGCGCTCTACATTGCTCTGCTATGCTCTGCTCGACAGCAGGGAGGCGAGCAATAGTGGCTGCGGCACGTTACGTTGTGTTATATTACGATTGGATAGGTTGTGTTAGGCTACGTTTGCTTAGCATAGCTCCTACTTTCGGGCTGTACAACCTTATTCGGCGTATTTCTGCGATCTACCGTGTTCTGCAACATTCTGCTGGGCTCTGGGAAGGCCAGGTGCTGTGGTCGCGGCAAGTTGCTTTGAACTATGCTACGCTTGGTTGTGTTAGGTTATTTCAGTTCATGCTAGGGTAGCTACGGCCTTTGTGCCATTCACTTCAATGCGGAGGATTTCCGCGCTCTAATGTGCACTAGTACATTCTGCATGTATCTGCAGAGGCCAGAAATAGTGGTCTCGTAGTGTTAGGTTGATATAGGATACGTTTGGTTAGTTTAGGTTGGGTTAATTTCGATAACGTTAGCATTGACTTTCGTACTGTACATTGTTATTCGGTGTATTTCTGTGACCTACTATGCTCTACCATATTCCGCTTGTCTGCGGGGAGGCCAGGAGCAGTGGTCGCTGCAAGTTACTTTGATATACGCTACGTTCGTCTAGGTTAGGTTAGGTCAGGTTATGTCAGGATATCAATGACTTTTGTGCTTTACACTGCAATGCGGTCGATTTCTACGATCTACTGTTCTCCAGTATTTTCTGCTTGCCTCTGCGGAGGCCACCCATAGTGGTCTCAGCACGTTAGAATGCGGTTCGTTACGTTTGTTTATGTTACGTTTGGTTATGTCAGGACAGGATAAATCTAACTTTAGTGCTGTACACAGTTATACGGCGGATTTCTGCGCTGTACTCTGCCCTAATATTCTCTGTTTGGCTCTAAGGAGGCCATTAATGGTGGACTCGGCACGTTAGGTAGAGTTAGTCTACGTTCAGCTACGTTATGTTAGTTTCGGTTAGGTTTTCATAGCATTGAGTTTCGTGGTTTACACTGCTATACGTTGGACTTCTGCGCTCGAATGTGCTCCGATATGTTCCGCTTGGCACTGGGGAGACCAACAATAGTGCTTTCGGCACGTTAGTTTGAGCTATGTTCGGTTATATTACGTTTGGGCAGGATAGGATAGGGTAGCTTTGACTTTTGTGCTGTAAACCACTACGCGGACGGCTTCTATGCTCTACATTGCTCTACTGTAACCTGTTCGACCCTGTCGTGGCCAGCAATAGTGTTCGTGGCACGATAGATTGGGTCAGGTTACGTTTGGTCAGTATAGGTCTGGCAAGGTTTGGTTACGATGTCTTTGACTATTGCGCTATCCACTGCTTTTCGTTGGATTTCTGCGCTCTACTGTGCTCTGGTGTGTTCTGCTCGGCGCCGAGGACAGCAATAGTGATCTCGTCACGTTAGGATTAGTTAGTCCACATTTTTAAAGTCAGGTCATGACAGGTAAGGTTAAGGTATCCCCGACTTTTGTGCTATACACTGCTGTTTGGCATATTTCTGCGCTCAAATGTGTTGCAGAACATTCTGCTTGCGTTTGTGACAGACAGCATTAGTGGTCCCGGCACGTTAGCTTGGGTAAGGTTACGTTCCGCTAAGTTTGGTTAGGAAGGCTCAGTCAGGATATATTTGCCTTTTGTTCTGTAAACCGCCACTCGGTGGGTTTCTGCGCTCTACATTCATCGGCTATACTCCGCTCGACTCTGGGGAGTCGAACAATAGTGGTCGCGGCACGTTTGCATTAGTTATGTTAGGTTTGGTTAAGCTAGGTTAGGCTATGTTTGGTCAGGCTGGCGTTGACTTTTGTGCCACACACTGTTATTCGTTGTATGTCTGTGAGGTACTGTGCACTACTACATTCTGCTTGGCAATGTGGTGGCAAGGAGCAGTGGTCGCTGCACGTTATTTGCGTTATGCTACGTTTAGTTAGGTTTGGTTTCGTCAGGTTGTGCATGGGTGTCTACGGCTTTTATGCAATTCACTGCAGTGCGGTGGATTTCTGCGCTATATTGTGTTTTGGGGCCTTCTCCTTTTCTCTCTGGAGGCGAGCAACGGTGGTCTCTTCAAGTTATGTTGTTTGATATTACGTTCAGACCTATCAGGCTTGGCTAAGTTAGGATAGCCTACACTGACTTCTGCGCTTTACACTGCTATTGGGATGATTTCTGCGCTCGAGTGTGCTCTACTATACTCTGCTTGATCCAGCGGAGGTCAGCAATAGCGTTCGCGGCTCGTTAGGATAAGTTAGTCTACGTTTCATTGGTTTATGTTAAGGTAAGCACGGCCCGGTTATTTTAGATTTTCGTTCTATACGCTGCCGATCGAAGCATTTCTGCGCTGTTCTATGCTCTACTATATTATGCTTAGGACTGGGAATGCCACCAATGGTGGCCGCGGTACTTTACGTTGGGGTGGGCTACGTTTGGTTAGGTTACTTTAGCTGAGATTGGTTCCGGATGGATATGACTTTTGCACTGTACACTGAGAATCTATGGATTTCAGCGCTCTACTCTCCTCTAGCAAGCTTTGCTCTACTGTGGGAAAGGTAGCAATAATGGTCGGGCTGCGTCTGTTTGAGTTATGTTACGTATGTTTATGTTAGGATTGGACGTATTAGGATAGGATATCTTTGATTTTTGTGCTATACACTTCTATACGGTGGACTTCTGCGTATTTTCTGCTTGTCTTTGTGGAGGCCATCAGTAGTGGCCTTGTCATGATAGTTTGAGCAATGTTATGTTTGTTTATGTTAGGATTGGACTTATTAGGATAGGATACTTCGACTTTGGTGCTATTCACTACAACACGGTGAGTTTTTGCGCACTAATGCTCTCTAATACGCTCTGCTCGGCTCTGGGAAGCCAGCAATATTGGTATCGTCACGTTATGTTGAGTTACACTAGGTTTGGATATGTTAGGTCAGGACAAGTTCTGTCAGGATATGTCTGACTTCTATGCTATACACTGCAATGATTTGGATCTCTGCTCTATGCTGTGCTCTAGCACTTTCTCCTTGACTTTGGGGAGACCAGCAATAGTTGTATCGGCACGTTAGGCTGCGTTAATTTACTTTGGTTAGGTTTGGTTTGGTTAAGCTCCGCCAGGTAACTTAGACTTTTGTGCTATACGCTGCTATTTGGTGGACGTCTGCGCTCTAATGTTCTCTAATATGCTCCGAATGGCTCTACGAAGGCCATCAAAGGCCGTCGCGGCACGTTATATTGAATTATGCCTCGTTTGGTTAGGTTAGGCTATGCCATGTGTGGCTATGGCATCCTCGAATTTTGTGCCACACGCTGCGATTCTGTGGATACCTGCGCACTACATTGCTCTACAATACTCTGCTCGACTCAGGGGATGCGAGCAATAGCGGTCGTGGCGCGTTACGTTGAGTTATGTTACGCTTGGTTAATTTAGGTTAGGCTACGTTTGGTCAGGGAAGCTCTGACTATCGTGCTGCACCATTTTGTTCGGTGCATTTCTGTGATCATAGGTGCTCTAATACAATCTGCTTTGCTCTGTGGTGGCCAGGTGCAGTGGTCGCGGCACTTCATTTTGGGTTATGCTACGTTCGGTTAGGTTAGTTTGGGACAGGTTGGGATACGATATCTACGGCCTTTGTGCTATTCACTGGAATGAGGTGGATTTCTGCCCTCTACTGCGCGCTAGTACATTCTGCTTGTCTCTGTGGGTGTCAGCAATAGTGGTCTGGTTATTTTGTCTTTTGTTTCGCTTCGTTTGGATACGATACTCTGGCTAGGATAGGACAGGCTACTTAGACTCCTGTGCTATTTACCGCAACTCGGTGGATTTCTGCGTCCTAATGCGCTCTATTCTATCTGCCTGGCTCTGGGGACTCCATCAATAATGGTCTCGACACGCTAGGTTGAGCTATGCCACGTTGTGTTATGTTACGTTTGGTGTGGTTAAGACAGGAGGGTTTAGACATCTGAGCTATGCACTGCTATCCGACGAATACAGCCCTCTACTGCGCTCTAATATTTCCTGCTTGGTTTTGGGGAGACTAGCAATAGTGGTCTCGGCGCGTTAGGATTAGTTAGGCTACGTTCGCATGTGACAAGTTCGGGTATGCTAGGACGAAATTGCTTAGACTTTCGTGCCATTCACTGCCATTCGGTGGGTCTCTACGCCCTACTGTGCTGCAACATGTGCTGCTTGGCTCTGGGAGGCCAGTAGCCTTGGTCGCGGCACGTTATATTGAGTTATGCTGCGTTAGATTAGGTTTGGATATGTCAGGTTTGCTGGGATTCCTCCTGTTTCTGTGTTATTCACGGGAATGCGCTGTATTTCTGCGCTCCACTGTGCTCCAGTACATTCTGCTTGGCTCAGACGAGGCCAGCAGGAGCCGCCTCGGCACGTTATGTTGAGTTATGCTGCGTACGGTTAGGTTAGGTTAGGGCAGGTTATGCTAGGATATATAAGTCTTATGTGCTATTGACCGCAATGCTGTGTATTTCTACGCTATACTGAACTCCGGTACATTGTTCTCGTCTCTGCGGAGGCGAGCAAGTTTGTTCTCGTCATGTTTGGTTGAGGTATGCTACGTTTGGGCATGTCACGTTTGGCTAGGTTAGGAAAGCCTACATTGACTATTGTGCTTTGCGTTGCTATCCGTCGCATTTATGTGATCCACTGTGCTCTACTGCATCTGCATTGCCCCGGAGATGACAGGGGCAGTGGTCGCGGCACGTTGTGCTGTGTGATGCTGCGTTTGGTTGGGTTAGATAATGTCAGGTTACGTTAGGGTAACTACTGCTATTGTGCTGTTCACTGTAATGCGGTGGATCTATGCGCTCTACTGTGCTGTCGTACATTCTGCTTGTCTCTGTGGATGCCAACGATAGTGGTCTCGTTATGTTAGGTTGGGCTTGGCTACGTTTGGATGTGATACGTTTGTCTATGATAGGATATGCTACTTTGACTTCTGTGCTATTCACTGCTGTTCGGAGGATTTCTGCGCTCTACTGCGCTCTAATAAGGTCTGCCTGGTTCTGGGGCCGACAGTAATTGTGTTCTAAGCACTTGAGGTAGTGTTATGCAACGTTCTGTTACGCTGTGCTGGTTTGGTTTAGGTACGGGTAGCTTTGACTTTCGTGGTAAATACTGTTGCTCGGTGGACTTCCGCGCAATACTGTGCTCTGGTATACTCTAGACGACTCTGGGAAGCCAGCAATAGTGGTCGCGGCACGTAGGCTTAGTTAGGTTACGTTTGGTTATGTCAAGCTTTGTTGGGTTAGGACACCATGGCTTTGATTTTTCTGCTGTATAATGCGATTCTATAGGTTTTTGTGCTTTACTCTCCTCTAATATGTTCTGCTTGGCTCTGGGCAGGCCAGCAATTGCTGTCGCGTCATGTTCGATTGAGTTAGGTTACGTTTGGTTATGTTACGTTTGGTTAGGTTAGGAGAGGCAGGCATTGACTTTTTTACCATGCAATGCCATTCGGCGGATTTCTGCACGCTGCTGCGCTCTAATATGTTCAGCTCAGTTATGAAAGGGCCAGCAATAGTTGTATCGGCTCGTTGCGTTGAGTTAGGCTACGTTTGGTTAGGTTAGGCTTGGACACGTTAGGTTTGTGTCTGTTCGTCGTTTGTGCCTTACACTGCAATGCGGAGGATTCCTGTGCTCTACTGTTCTCAAATATATTCAGCGTGGCTCTTGGAGTGCCATTAACAGTGGTATGGGTAAGTCACTATGAGTCAGGCTACGTTCGGTTTGGTTAGGTTAGGTCAGGTTAGATTAGGATATCTTCAACTCCTGTTCTTTACATTGTAATGCGGCGGATTTCTGCGCTCTACTGCACTTTAGTGTATCCTGGTTGGCTTTGTGGAAGTCAGCAATAGACGGTCAGGACACGATAGGTCGGGTTATGTTACATACTCTTGTGTTATTTTTGGTCAGGCTAGGCCAGTATAGCTATGACTTTTTTGCTACGAACTGCTGTTCGGTGGATATCTGCGTTCCACTGTGATCAGACATGCTTAGTTTGGCTGTGGGAATGACCGCAATACTGGCTTCTGCGCTTTATTCTGTGTTACTCTACGTTTGGACAGATTAGGTTAGGTCAGGTAAGGATAGAATATCTATGACTTTTGTGCTTTACACTGCATCGCGGTGGACTTCAGAGCTCTACTGCGCTTTATTGTGCACTAGTATATTCCGGTAAGCTCTGTGGAAGTCAGCAATAGTGGTCTTAGCACGTTAGGTCGGGTTAGTTTGCGCTTGGATATGTTGTGTTTGGTCAGATTAGACCAGGATAGCTACGACTTTAGCGCAATAAACTTATATTCGTTGAATTTCTGCGCTCCACTCCGATCTCATATTTTCAGCTGTCCTCTGGGAAGGGCCGCAATACCGGTCTCAGCACCTTATTCTGAGGTTGGCTACGTTTGGTAGGTTTAGGTTAAATCAGGTTAGGCTAAGTTGTCTTTACTTTTGTGCTTTATACTGTAGTGCGGCGAATTTCTGCGCTCTATTGTGCTCTAATATGTTCTGATTTGCTCCGGGGAGTACAGCAATATTTGCCTCATAACGTACGTTGAGTTACACTACTTTTGGGTTGGGTATGTGAAATCAGGTTAGGTTACGGTATCTTCCCCTTTTGTGCCTAGCACTGCAATGCGGTGAATGTCTGCTATCCACTGCGATCTAGTGTATTCTGCTTGGCTAGGTGGTGGCCAGAGATAGTGGTCGCGGCTCGTTATATTGTGTTAGGTTACGTACACTTATACTACGATTGGTCAGGTTAGGATAAGGTAGTATTGACTTCTGTGCTATACACGCCTATTCGGTGAATTCCTACATTCTACTGTGCTCTAACATTTTCTGCCCGGCTCTGCGGACGCCAGCAATATTAGTCTCATCTCGCCACGATGAGTTACACTACGTTTGGATAGGCTATGTTAGGTCAAGTTGGGTTAGGGTATCCTTCACTATTGTGCCGTGCACTGCAATGCGGTGGATTTCCATGCTCCACTGTGCTCTAGTATATTCTCCTTGGCCCTGGGAAGGCGAGCAATAGCGGTCGTGGCCCGTTAGGTTGGGATAGGTTATATTTCGGTAGGTTAGGTTATGCTAAGTTTGGCAATGATGGCTTTGACTTTCGTGCTGTACACTACTTTCAGGTGGGTTCCGGTGATCTGCAGTCCTCTACTCTATTCTGCTTGGCTCCGTGGCTGCCAGCAGCAGAGGTCGCGGCACGTTACCATGAGTCATGCTACGTTATGTTATGTTAGGTTAGGCCAGGTTTGGTTAGGGTACCTTCGATTCTTGTGCTATACACTACTGTCCGGTGGATTTCGGCGCCCTATATTGCTCTACTATACTCTGCTCGACACAGGGGTGGCGAGCATTAGTGTTCGTGGCACGTCAGGTGGAGTTTGGTTATGCTTGGTTATGTTAGGATAGGTCAGGTTAGGTTAGGCTACCTAAGGCCCTTGTGGTATTCACTGCAATGCGGTGTATTTCTGCGGTCTACTATGCTGTAGTACATCTTGCTTGTCTCTGTCGAGACCAGCAATAGTGGTCTCGTAGTATCAGGTTCCATTAAGGTCGGTGTTGGATGAATATGACCCATTCGAAGGTTTGGATTGTATTGACCTCGCCACGAAACCCACGAGCATAAGCCGGGCGAAGGCGACCCTCCCCGCACGGGAGGAGCTCGCCAGAGTGCGCCGTCCGCTGTCTGCGGTGGAACTGTCTGCCGTCATATCCGAGAATTGCGCGAGGATAGAGACGATGGCACACAAGAGCAAAAACCTGCACGGCCCATACGTTCGCGCCTTCCGTATGTGCGCCAGGGTGGTGGAGTCGGTCGGCTGGGAGATGAGTCTCCAAATAACAGCCGGCAGTGCCAGCAGACAATGGCGGAAAGGGTCCGCGTGCTGATGGCGCAGATCGCCGGTCTGCGGAAGAAGGACGTCTCCCAGCAAGCGGCTATAGCTGACTTGCGGGAGAACGATGCCTCCCAGCATGCGGTGATCGCCTCCTTGCGCGCGAAGCTGGATCAGAAGCGGAGGCGGGTAATCGTCGACCCCGCGCCCGCTCGAAATGTGCGTGCGTCCGCGGGCGCCGGAGCAGCGGCACCGGCGCCCGACTTCGGTATGGAGGCTGCCTTTGCGGCACTCAGTC
>NW_016926849.1:47985-49417 GCF_001483705.2 Eufriesea mexicana
AGCGAGCCGCCGCTCTCGCCGGGCGAATGGAGGGATCCGGCGTGCGGGTTACGGTTCCCACCATAAAAGCGGAGCTGGGGGTGACAGGGCTCGACGACTCTGTCACCCCCGCGAGGTGGCCGCTGCCCTGGCTAAGGTCGGTGGTTGCACCGAGGCGGAAATAAGAACCGGAGAGACACGGTCTTCCATTTCGGGGCTGGGCTCTGTATGGGCTTAGTGTCCCCTCGCGACAGCGAGAAAGGCCATCGATTGCGGGCGGGTCCGCGTCGGCTGGGCTTCGGCCCGTGTCGTAGCCTTGGAGGCACGGCGCCTCCAGGGCTTCCGTAGCCTTGCGTTCGGTCACACAAGGAACGGATGCTCTAGCGCGGTGGACCGCAGCGACACCTGTATCAGGTGTGGCGCGGCGGGCCACCGTGCCGGTGGGGGTAGTGCGCCTGCACCCATGTGCCCGATTTGCGCCGGGCTCTGCCGCCCCTCAAACCACCGGCTGGGCAGCATGGCGTGAGCCCGCCAAAGGCAAACTGCACGTCTCGCCAGGCGCCTACAGGCGCCGCGTCCGCCTCGGCGCCTGCAATCGCCAATTCGAAAGCTGCGTCCGCGAATTCCGTCTCCGCGAACGCTACCGCGAAGGGCCCGCCGACCGGCGGAGCATCGGGCCCGCAGCCTGCCCAATGGAAGGGGGGCCAGGAGGAGGCCATGGACACGGCCTAACATTCACGTCGACCATGGTGCTGTAGGCCAACCTGAACCACTCGCGGGCGTCGCAGGACCTGCTCCTGCAGATGCTCGTTGAGCTTGGTGTCGGGCTGGCGGTTACCGCAGAGCCGTACCGTATCCTCGACCAAGACAGGTGGTACGGGGATCGGGACGGCTCCGTGGCGATCATCGCCAGGGGACTACGGCGGACACCCGCACCAACGCTGCTTCACAGCGGTGAAGGATTCGTGGCGGTCTCCTGGCACGACGTAGTCGTGTTGGGGTGCTGCGTCTCCCCCAGCCGCGGCCTCTCGTCGTGCGAGAGGTTCCTGGACGAGCTTGGAGGTTTCCTTAGTGGACACATGGCTCATCCGGTTCTGGTCCTGGGGGCTTCAACGCCCACTCCGTGGCGTGGGGATCCCCGCGAACGGACGCTCGGGGAGAGGCCCTGCAACATTTGGACGCAGGGTTGGATCTCCGGTTGCTCAATCGGTGTTTCGTAAGCACGTGCGTTCGGTGGAACGGCACGTCCATCGTGGACTTGTCCTTCGCATCGCCGGCAGCTGTGCGGCGGGTCACCGGCTGGAGGGTGGCGGTGAAGGTGGAAACGCTCAGCGACCACCTCCACATCACCATGATGCTTGCCGTCACTCCTCGCACCGGTCTGGAACCACCCAGCGGGAAGCACACCACCGCGCCGCGATGGGCGCTCGGGCGCCTCGACCGCGACCTCTTC
>NW_016926849.1:50270-77129 GCF_001483705.2 Eufriesea mexicana
GCGGTCGGTGTGGATATCGCCAACGCCGTCAACACCCTGCCACGGGCCGCCATCCGGTGTGCCCTGTTGTACCACAGGGTTCACCAATACATGATGGCGGCGATCGGCGACTATTTGCCGGAGCGCTCGATCGAGTATCCCGGACGATACACGACCGTCGTGCGGGCGACGAACTGCGGGGTTCCAAAGGGATCGGTACTCGGGCCGATCCTCTGGGACCACGCGTCAGACGCCGTGTTGCGCACTCCCCTTCCCCGCGGCAAGAGCCTGACGTGTTACGCGGACGAAACGCTGGTGATGGCTGCCGGGTCGAATTAGGTGGAGGACACGCTGCGCGCGGAAAGCGGCGTGGCCGTCGTCGCGAATAGCATCCAGCGGCTAGGGCTGTGTATCTCCCCTGAGAAAACCGAGGCAATGTGGTTTTGCCATCGGCACCACAGGAAGCCGCCCAAGTCCCTGATGCGCGTGGGGAAAGACGTGGTCGAGATACGGGACCGGATGAAATACCTCGGTCTCCTCCTCGTTTGCCACTGGAAATTCGACGAACGTTTTCTCGCGGTGGAACCACGCCTGGAAGGTATGGCGGGGGCGCTGTGTCGCCTGCTACCCAACCTGGGAGGGCCAGACTGGAGGGTGCGCCGCCTCTACACAGGAGTCGTTCGCTCGGTGGCACTTTACGGGGCTCCGATCTGGGCGAACGACCTGGTCGCCAGTCCGCGCAGTCTGGCGATTCTCCGGCGTGTCGCTCGCAGGATGGCGATCAGGGTCGTGTGCGGTTACCGCACGATATCCCACGTGGCGGCGATGGTCCTGGCGGGTGTTCCGCCATTCGAACTGCAAGTGGTGGGGGAGGCCCGTATCTACGGTCTCCTACACGCTGGCGGCGACGGTGCTCCTGGAGAGGGGTCCGTTTCTTTGAGGCGAAGGGTTCTAGAGTCCTTGATGACCGCCTGGCGAGCTCGGCTGAGGAAGCCGAGTAGCCGGCGGCACCGGGCTATCGAGGCTGTGCTCCCCGTGTTGGATGCATGGGGCGCAGTGGCAGCCGGCACACTATCCGCCTGACACAGGTGCTAACCGGGCACGGGTGCTTCGGGGAGTACCTGTGTCGTATCGGGCGGGAACGTCACACGAGGTGTCATCACTGCGGGGAAGGGCGGGACACGGCGCAGCACACGCTGGAGGAATGTCCGGCGTGGGCTCGCGAGCGCCGGGTACTGTGTCGCGTGGTGGGTAGGGATCTTCCGCTCTCAGTCGTTGTGGCGCGGATGACGGAGGGCTTTGGTGCGTGGCGTGCGGTGGGCTCATTCTGCGAGGCGGTTATGCTACAGAAGGAGACCGCGAGCGTAGCGCGTGCTCCTCTCGCGTAGGGCGGTGGAGGCTGCAAGCGCGGCGCCGGAGGGCGGCGCGCGCACTGCCGGATGTGTTAACGCGTTAGAGCTCCGCCTTCGCGAGCGACCATGTACCTACGGCCGGGGAGACCGTCTCTCTCTCCCGTTGTAACCTAGGCCAGGGTGACCACGAGCTGACGTGTGGGGGCCCGTCAGTTCGAGAGGCCGTGGGGTGGGCGCGTGGCGTCGCGTGATGGTCGCGCGGCGTCCGCAGGGTATGCGTGTTGTGTGCGTGTGAGTGTGTGTGTGTATGCCTGTAAACGACCCGTCTCGCTCGCATGGACATGATTGTTTCGGGTGCGATTACCCGTCGCGCCGGGAGGAAACTGCGGTTGCGTCGCGGGGGCGTCCTGGCAATTGCGTCGCCGCGAAGTCCAGGGCGCACCGAAATGCGAAGGGCTGGCCATCGTGTGGGTTTTAATGGGTAAAAATCCCACATAACACCGCCCCCTCCCATAAGGGGGCCGGGTATCTATGGGAGATTTCCCCCACGTAAAAAAAAAAAAAGATAAAAGGTTCCATTATGCTACGTTCGGGTGTGTTACGCTTGGCTAGATCAGATCTTGCTACTCTGTCTTCTGTGCTATGCACTGCGATTCGGCGGATGCCCGCGATCTGCTTTGCTCCACTATACTCCGCTCGACTCCTGCGAGTTGAGAAATAGGTGTCGCGGCAAGCTTGGTGGAGTTAGGTTATGCTTGGTTATGTTAGGTTAGGCTGAGTTTGGTTAGAATGGCATTGACTCTCGTGCTGCATACGCTTTTAGGTGGATTCCTGCGATTTGCCGTGCTCTAATATATCCTGCTTGACTCCGGGGATTGCTGCAGCAGTGGTCGCGGCACGTTACGTCGAGTTACGCTAGGTTTGGATAGGATAGGTTTGGTCTGGTTAGGTTAGGATAACTTCGAATTTTGTGGCACACACTCCAATTCGGTGGACTCCTGCGCTTGACATTCCTCTGATATTCTCTTCTCGACTCTTGGGAGGCGAGCAATTGTGGTGCGGGCACGGTACGTTGAGTTACGCTTCGTTTGGTTATGTTTTGTTAGGCCAAGTTTGGATAGGGCGACATTGACTCGCGAGGTATACCCTGTCATTCGGAGGGTTTCTGTTATCTACTGTGCTCTACTACAATCTGCTTGGCACTGGGGTGGCCAGGAGCAGTTGTCGCGGGAAGAATTGTTGAGCTACGTTACGTTCCGTTAGGTTAGGTTAGGACAGGTTAGTCTGGGATATCTGCTGCTCTTGTGCTGTACATTGCCATACGATGGATTTCTGCGCTCTGCTGTGCTGTAGTATATTCTGCTTGCCGCTGTGGGGCCAGTAATAGTGGTCTCGGCACGTTAGGTTGTGTTAGGCTACATTCGATTATGCTGAGTTATAGTACGATTGGTTAGGATTGCTTCGACTTTAGTGTTATACACTATTATTCGTCGTGTTCCAGTGATCTACTATGCTCTAGTGTACTCTGCTTGACTCTGAGGTGACCCGCAGTAGTGGTCGCGGTACGTCATATTGAGTTATGATAAGTATGGTTAGGTTAGGTTAAGTCATGTTTGGTTGGGACATCTACGGCCTTTGTGCTATTCACTGCAATGCGGTGGGTTCTTTGCACTACTGTACTCTAGTACATCCTGCTTGTCCTCTTAGTGGCCAGCAATAGTGATTTCGTCAT
The DNA here is from genome assembly GCF_001483705.2 of Eufriesea mexicana. Taxonomy (NCBI): domain Eukaryota; kingdom Metazoa; phylum Arthropoda; class Insecta; order Hymenoptera; family Apidae; genus Eufriesea; species Eufriesea mexicana. The sequence goes on from NW_016926849.1 coordinate 53,334, forward strand.
GTTAGGTTGATTTAGGTTACGTTTGGTTTTGCTACGTTTGGCTAGGTTTGGAAAAGATACTTTGTCATTTGTGAAATACACCACTATTCGGTGTGTTTCTGCGCTCTCGTCTGCTGTAACATGCTCTGCTTACCTCTGGAGTGTCCAGTAATAGTGGTCTCGGCACGTTATGTTGAGCTATGTTACGTTCCGTTAGCGTAGGTTTGAAAGGCATGGTTAGGATTTCTTCGACTTTTGTGTCATACAGTGCTATTCGGTGCATTTCTGCGCTACACGTTGATTTACTTTACCCTCCCAGCCTCGTGGGGAGGGGGGGGGAGCAATAGTGGTCGTAGCACGTTATTTTGGGTTAGATTATGTTTAGTTCGGATAGTTTGGGCTATGTTTGGTTAGGATAGCTATGTCCTTCGTGCTATACACTGTTATTCGGTGTATTTCTGTGCCCTGCTGTGCTCAGCTATATTCTGCTTTGTTCCGGGGATGCCAGGAGCAGTGGTCGCTGCACGTCATGATGGGTTGCGCTACGCTAGGTTGGCTAAAATTATGTCAGGTTAGGTTAGGCTGTCTACGTCTTTGTGCCATTCACTGCAGTGCGAGGGATTCCTGCGCTCCACTGAGTTCTGGTATACTATGCTTCTCTATGTGGAGGCCAGCAATAGTGTTCTCGCCATGTTAGGATGCGTTCGGCTACGTTTGTATGTGTTACGCTTGGCTAGGTTATACTATGCTACTTTGACTTTTGTGCTAGTCACTGCTGTTCCAAGTATTCCTGCGCTGTACTGTGCTCTACTATATTATAGTTAGAACTGGTAATGCCACCAATAGTAGCCGAAGCACGTTACGTTGTGGTAGGCTACGTTTGGTTAGGTTATGTTAGCTTTTGTTAGGTCTGGATAGGTATGACTTTCGTGCCATACATTGCGAATCTATGAATTTCTGCACTCCACTATCATCTAGTGAGATCTGATCGACTCTGGGAAGGCCAGCAGTAGTGATCGGGGTAACTTAGGTCGAGTTACGTTACGTTTGTTTATGTCAGGAAGGCTCGGTTATGATTTCATTGACTTTCGTGCTATAGACTGCTATTCGGTGGATTTCTACGCCAGAGATTGCTGTAATATACTCTGCTCGACCATGGGGAGGCCAGCAATAGCAGTCTCGACACGCTAGGCTGGGTGATGTTACGTTTTGCCAGGTTAGGTGAGGACGGTTATGTTAGGGTATCCACGGCTTTTGTGCACTATATTGCAATGCGATGGTCTTCTGCGCTCTGCTGTCCTGTAGTATATTCCCCTTGGCGTTGGAGTGGCCATTCATAGTGGTCCCGGCAGGCTTGGCTGGGCTAGGCTACGTTTGGTTAGGCTACGTAAGCTTGGGTGAAACTACCATAGCTTGGACTTCCGTGGTATACACTTCTATTCTTTGGATTTCTGCGCTCTGCTGAGCGCTGGTATGTTGTGCTTGGCACTGCGGAAGCCCGCATTGCCGGCCTCGTCTCGTTTGGTTTGGTTAGGTTAGGTCAGGTGAGGTTAGGGTATACTTCACATTTGTGCTATTCGCTGATATTTGGTGCTTTCTGCGCTCTAGTGTGATCTAATATGCTCCGCTGAGCTCTGGAGAGGCCAGACATAATGATCGCGGCACGTTAGGATGTGTTAGATTACATTTGGTTAGGTTAAGTTATTTTGAGACAGGTTAGGATATCCTTGACTTTTGTGTCAACACTGCTATTCTATGGACCACTTGGCTCTACTGTGATCTACTATGCACTGCTCGACCCTGGGGAGTGCAGTAATAGTGGTCTCGGTACATTCCGATGAGATAGGCTACGTTCGGTTATGTTACGTTTTGTTATGGTAGGAGATGATCGCTTCGACTTTTGCGCTATACACTGCTATTTGGTGGACTTCTTCGCTCTACTCTGCTCTAGTATAATCTGCTTGGCTACGGTGACGCCAGCTACAGTGGTCTCCGCACGTTACGTTGAGCGGTGCTGCGATCGGTCTGGTTTGGCTGGATAATGTAATATTCGGACAACAGTACCTTTTGTGCTGTGCACTGCAATGTGGTTGACTTCTCCTCTGTAATGTGCTCTGGTATATTCTGTTTGGCCCTGTGGAGGCCACCAGTTGTGGTCTCGGCATGTTTGGGTAATTTTATCTACGTTCGCTCATGTTATGTTAGGTTAGGCAGTGACAAGTATTGTGCGCGTAACCGGGGCCCACCAACTGGCGACCGCGCCGTGCCTCGAGCTACTGCTTTATAACGGCTTCGCGAAAAAGATGTTATTGTACTTTCTAGCGTCGCCGCCGCAGGGGGAACGCGTGTGTCGGTGTTGGACACGCGGCTTGGAAAAACCCTGCCCTCACCGTTGAAGGATCATCGGAGAAGTTGGACCTACCCTTGCGGGAAGCAGCTCACTTGGCCGTAGCTCCGGGTTGTCTAGCAGCCCGCAGCCTCGTTACCAGCGGGGGCCACGTGGAGGCGGAGCTGCCAGCTTTCGCTCGGTCCCAGCAGGATGGCGTGTGACGATATACCTGGACCGTCCCGGTATCCGTCTCTGGATACCGCCTGCGGTGACGGTCACAGGTGCCTTACCTCTCTTCCCTTGCTGTTGTTTTCCTCTTCTCTCCCGCCATTTCTTCTCCTTGGCGGAGAGTACGTCGCGAGCGAACTTCCGAAAGTGACGAAACGCCTTTCTAGACGTGAGGATACGACTTTCTACTGGCCACATGAATCTGTGGCCGTCGAGTCCTTCTTTCAGTGCGCGCCGGCTTTCTCCATAGAGTGAGCACTCCTCTACGATGTGCCTCTGCGTTTCCTCTTCTCCGCAGTCGCACAGTTCCGTATCGCTGCAGCTGAAGTACTTCAGTTTGCTATTGAAGTCTCCGTGGCCACTAAGGAACTGTGTCACATAGTGGTCCACGTGGATCCATTTACCCTTGACCCTCTCGTGGCCGCTGCTGAAGTAGGCGTATGTTGTTCGTCCTTTCTCTGTCGCTCGTCAACGCTCCTGCCAAGTGGCCATGGCCTCGTCCCGTAGGCGCGGCTTTGTTTCCATCATGATCGTGGATCCTTTCCTTTCTGCGTGCATTCGCGCGCGCACCTCAACCACCAGGTCGATTGGCATTTCGCCAGCTATCACTTGTAAAGCCTCTGTTGAAATTGTCCGATATGCCTTCGTGACCTGAAGCAAGGGCATTCTCTGCGATCTCTCGAGGATCTTCTTTGTCTTTAAGTTCAGCAGTAGATAGGGACAACGAGTGTCGAAGATTTAACGTGCCGTACCTTCCAAGTGGACTATCGAAGTGGTTTAGGCCCAACGTCCGAGATCCCAGTTCGCCTTGGCCACCTTTGCAAGGCTGTTGAACATTCTTCTGCGCTTGTGCGCTGTTTCCTGCACGTGCTCCTCGATCCTCAGGCCGCGCTCAAGATGAACGCCCAGGTGTTTGATCCTGATGCTTTTCCCGTTGATGTGTATTGTTGGTTGTCGTTCGGCATCGAGCTTTCCCTTTACCAACAGCATCTCCGTCTTCTCGGCCGACTGTGCTAGCCGCTTACGGCTGTACCAAGTAGAGACCGCTGTGACGGCTGATTGCCCCTCTCACCGCATTTCCTCCCGCGGTTAGGCAGTGACAGCATAACTTCTGTACCGCACGCTTGTTGTCGGTGGATATCTGCGCCCAGCAGTGCTCTAATGCGTTCTGCTGGGCTATGGAGCCGCCAGTAATAGCAGTCCCTGCAAGTTAGTTTGATGTGTGTTACGCTTCGCTGGGTTAGGTTAGGTCAGGTTAGGTTATGTTATCTTCGACTTTTCTGCTATACTCTGCTATTCGGTGCATTTTATGCACTCTAAACTGCTCTGCTATTTTCGGCCCGACTGTGGTTTGATGAGCAATAGTGACCGTGGCATATTACGTTGCGTTATGTTACCCTTGGTTAGGTAATTTTAGGCCTTGTTTGGCTAGGATAGCTAAGACTTTCGTGCTATACACTGTTATTCGGCGGATTTCTGCGATCTACTGTCCTCTACTACATTCTGCTTGGCTGTGGGGTGGGCCAGGTGCGGTGATCGCTGCACGGCATATTGAGTTATGCTACGTTTGGTTGAGTCAGGTTACGTCAGGCTATGCAAGGATATCTACGGCTTTTGCGCTATTCACTGCTTTTCGGTGGATTTCTGCTGTTTAATGCTCTCTAGTATGCTCTGCATGGCTCAGGGGTGCCAAGTAATAGCGTTCTCGGCACATTAGGTTTTGCAAGGTTACGTTTCGTTAGGTTAGGTTAGGAATGCTCGGTGAGTATTTCTTCGACATTTGCGCTATGCACTGCTATTCGGTGGACTTAGGCGCTCTACATTGCCCTACTATACTCTGCCAGAATATGGTGATGCGATCAGCAATGGCCGCTGCACGTTCATTTGTGTTCTGTTACCTACAGTTATGTTGGAGTAGGCTATGTTTGTTTAGGATAGCTGAGACCTTCGTGCTGTACACTGTTTTTCGGTGGATATCTGCGACCTACTGTGCTGACCTACATTCTGCTTGGACCTGAGGGGGCCAGAAGTAGTGGTCCCGGCACGTTATGTTGAGCTAGTGTAGGTTTGGTGATGTTATGCTTGTCTTGGTTGGGTTTGCATTCCTTTTGCTTTCGTGGTGTACACTGCCATACGTTGGATTTCTGCACTGTGCCGTTCTCCGGTATGTACCACTTGGCGCTGGGGTGGCCAGCAATAGTGGTCATGGCACTACAGGTTGTATTACGTCGCGCTTGGCTATGTCACGTTTGGCTAGGTTAACTTTTACTATTGTGCTATACACTGCTATTCGGTGGATTTCTGCGCTCTACATTGCTCTGATCTACTCGGCCCGACTATGGTGTGGCTAGAAATAGTGACCGTGGCACGCTACTTTGCGTTATGTTACGTTTGGTTAGGTTATGTTGGGCCATGTTTGGCCATGATAGCTGAGACTTTCGTGCTGTACACTGTTATTCGACGGATTTCTATGATCGACTTTGCACTACGACATTCTGCTTCGCTATGCGGAGGCCAGGAGCAGTGGTCGCTGCACGTTACGTTGTCTTATGCTACGCTCGGGTAGGTTAGGTTAGGACAGGTTATGCTTGGACATCCGAGTCTTGTGTGCTATTCACTGCAATGCGGAGGATTTCTGCGCTATACTGTGCTCTGGTACATTCCTCTTGTCTCTGTGGAGGCGAGCAATGTTGGTATCGTCAAGTTGGGCTTAGTTATGTTACGTTTGAACCTGTCATATTTGGCTAGGTCATGATATGCTACATTGACTTTTGTGCTTTACACTGCTATTCGGTGGATTTCTGTGACCTACTGTGCTCTACTACATTCTGCTTGGCTATGCGGAGTCCAGGAGCAGTGGTCGCTGCACGTCATGCTGGGTTATGCTGCGTTTGGTTGTGTTATATTAGGTAAGGTTAGGTCAGGATATCTTCGGCTTTTGTGCTATTCACTGCAATGCGGCGGATTTCTGCGCCATACTGTGCTCTAGCATATTTTACTTGGCTCTGGGAGGCCAGCAGTAGTGGTCTCGGCACGTTAGTTTGAGTTAAGCTACGTTTGCTTTTATTACGTGTCGTTAGGTTAGGATAGGCTACTTTGACTTTTCTGATATACATCACTCTTCGGATGATCCCTGCGCTCTACTGTGCTCTAGTACATACTGGTTGTCTCTGTGGGGTCCGCGAAAGTGGTTTCGCCATGCTAGGTTGAGTTATGTTACGTTTGGTTATGTTACGTTTGATTAGGTTAGGTTAGTCTAGTATGACTTTCGTGCTGTTCGCTGCTGTTCGTCGGATTTCTGCGCCCTACTGCGCTATAATATGATCTGCTTGGCTCTGGCGTGGTCAGAAATAGTTGTCTCGGCACGTTAGGTTGTGTTACGTTGCGTTGCGTTAGTGTAGGTTAGGATGGCTTGATTAGGGCTTCTTTGACTCGTGTGCTACACACCGCTATTCGGTGGACCACTGCGTTCTACGTTGCTGTACTATATTCTGCTCGACTCTGTGGAGGCGAGCAATAGTGGTCGCGGCACGTAAGGTTGTGGTAGGTTACGCTTGGTTTGGCTAGGTTAGGTTAAGTTTGGTTTGGATTGCTTTTACTTTCGACCTATACACTGTTGTTCGATGGATTCCTGTGCCCTACTCTGCTCTGCTACACTCTGGTTGGCTCAGGGGAGGCCATGAGCTGTGGCCGTGGTAGCCCACTTTGGGTTATGCTGCGTCCAGCTAGGCTAGATTAGGTCAGCTTAGGATAGGTTATCTAAGGCTTTTGTGCGGTTCACAGCAATGCGGTGGATTTCCGCGCTCTACTGTGCTCTAGTGCACTCTAGTGGTTTCCGTGGGGCTCGCACATGTGGTTTCGTCATGCCAGGTTGGGTTATGTTACGTTTGATTAGGTTTGAATAGTCTAGTATGACTTTCGCGCTGTTCGCTGCTGCTCGGCGGATTTCTGCACTCTTATGTGCTCTAATATGCTCTGCTTGACTCTGGGATGCCAGCAACATTGGTCTCGTCATGTTATGTTGAGCTAAACTACGTTTGGATATGTTAGGTTAGACCAAGTTATGTTGGGTTATGTTTGACTTTTGTGCGATACATTTCAATGCGGTGGATCATTGAAATCTGCTGTGCTCTAGTATTTTCTCCTTAGCCACGAGAATGCCACCAATATTGGTCTCGGCACGTTAGGTAGAGTTAGGCGGCGTTTGGCTTATTTAGTTTGGGTTAATTTCGGTAATGGTGCCTATGACTTTCGTGTTAAAGACTAAAATCCGGTGGATTTCTGCGCACGTCGGAGATCTACTACATTCTGCTTCGCCTTGGGGAGGGCAGCAATGCTTGCCGCGGCACTTGATGTTGAGGTAGGCTACGTTCTGATACGCTACGTTAGCATGGGTTATTCCTCGATAGATATGAGTTTTGTGCTGTGCATTGAGATCCTATGGACCTATGCGCCCAATTTTCCTTTAATATGTTCTGCTCGACTCTGGGGAGGCCAGCAATAGCGGGCGGGGTACGTTAGGTTGTGTTATGTTACGATTGGTTATGTTATGATTGGATATATTAGGATAGGGTAGCTTTGACTTTTGTGCTATACACTGTTATACGGCGAACTTCAGCGCTCTAATGTGCTCTAATATGTTATGCTTGGCTCTGGAGTGGACAGCAATGGCGGTCTCGGCACGCATGGCCTGGCTATGAAAGGATTGGTTTGGATGGTATAGCTTTGACCCATGGGCTGTACACTGCTATTCGTTGAGCTTCTGCGCTCTACTGCTCCCTAATATGTCCTACTTGGCACTGGGGAGGCCACGGCAGAGACCTCGCCACGATAGGGTTTGGTTACTCTATGTTTGATTAGGTTATGTTAGGTCTGGTTGGTTTGAGATGTTCTTGACCTTTGTGGTATACATTGCTATTTGATGTATTTCTACGCTTTATTGTGCTCTACTATACTCTGTTCGACTCTAGGGAGGCCAGCAATAGAGGTCTCTGCACGTTAGGCTGAGATACACTATGTACGGCCATGTTACGATCGGTTAGCTTAGGGCAGGATGGTATTGACTTTTTTGCCATAAACCGCCATTCGTTGGATCTGTGCGCTCCACGTTGCTCCAATATGTTCTGCTTGTCCCTGTGGAGGGCAGCTGTAGTGGTCTCGGCACGTTAGGATATGTTATGCTACGCTTGGTGCGTTACGTTCGGCTATGTTTGGATAGGCTGGCCTTGACTTTTGCGCTATACACAGCTATTCGGTGGATTTCTGCGCTCTACTTTGCTCTTGTATACTCTGCTTGGCTATGGGGATGCCAGCAGTATCGGCTGCGTCACGTATGTATGAGTTAGCTTGCTTTTGGTTACGTTACGCTTGGATGGGTTAAGTGAGGATTGCTTAGACTTTTGCGCTATACACTGCTCTTCGGCGGATTTCTGTGCTCTACATTGCTCTACTATACTCTGTTCGGCTCTGGGGAGGCCAGGAGTTGAGGTCTCGGCACGTTAGGTTGAGCCACGCTACGTTTGGTTAGGTTAAGCTTGTTTGTATTAGGTCTAGATAGCTTTGACTTTCGTCGTATAAACTGTTGTTCGGTGAATTTCTGCGCCGTACTGTGCTCTAATATGTACGGCTTAGCTATGGTTACGCAAGCAATGCACGTCTCGTCTCGTTAGGTATAGTTGCTCTACATTTGGCAAGGTTAGGTTAGGCCATGTTAGGATAGGATATCTTCGACTTCTGTGCTATACACAGCTATTAGGTGGCCTTCAGCGCTCTGCTGCGGTCTAGTTTATTCTGCTCTTCTATGGGGAGACCAACGATCTTTGTCCCGGAACGTTTGCCTAAGGTAGGATGCGTTCGGTTGTATTACGTTTGTATATGTTAGGAGAGGATAGCATTGACATTAGTGCTGTACACAGCTATTCCGTGGATTTCTGCGCACCTCATTGCTCTACTATACCCTGCTCGACTCTCGGGATGCGAGCAATAGCTGTCGTGGCACTTTAGTTTTAGTTGGTTTACGCTTGGTTGCGTCAGGTTAGGATATGTTGGGTCAGGCTGGCTTTGACTTTCGTGCTATATACAGTTACTCGGTCAATTCCTGCCGTCTGCTGTGCTCTACTCTAATCTGCTAGGCCCTGGGGAGGCCAGCAATAGTGGTCGCGGCACGTTACATTTAGTTAGGCTACGTTCAGTTAGGTTAGGTTAGGAGAGGTTAGGTTAGGTTAGGAGAGGTTAGGTTAGGTTATCTTTGACTTTTGCGCTACACACTGTAATACGCTAGACATCTACACTCTATTGTGCTGTAGTGTTCTCTGCGTTACTCTGGGGAGGCCAAGAATGGCGGTCTCGGCACGTTAGGTGGTGTTATGCTACGTTCGGCTTGGTTACGCTAGATTGGGTTAGGTTTGGTTAGCACCGTCTCTCGTGGTATACAGAGTAACTCGGTGGAATTCTGAGCTCTACTGTGGTCTACCATACTCTGCTCGAATCTGTGGAGGGCAGAAATAGTGCTCGCTGCACGATAGGTTGAGCTATATATCGTTCGGTTAGTTTAAGTTAGGTTGCGTTTGGCTAGGATGGCTTTGACTTTTGTGTCATACAATGCTATTCTGTGTTTCTCTGCGTTCTACTGTGGACTAGTATGCTCTGCTTGGCTCTGGGGAGGCCAGCGGTATTGCTCTCAGCACGTTAGGTTGGGTTCGATTACGTTTGGTTAGGATAGGTCTTGTTAGGTTAGGTTGGGATAGCGTTGACTTTTGTGCGACACACTGCTAATCTATGGACTTCAGCGCTCTACTGCGCCCCATTACAATCTGCTTGCTTCCGGTGACGCCAAGGATGGTGGTCGCGGCAGATTACGTTGAGTCCGATTCCGTTCGGTCATATTAGTTTATGGTGTGCTTGGTTGGGTTAGCTTTGACTTTTGTTCTACAGACTGCTCTTCTATGGACTTCTGCGCTCTAATTTGCCCTCTCAAGCTCTGCTTGTCTGCGGGGACGCCAGGAATGGTGGTTGCAGCACGTTAGGTGGGGCTTTGCTGCATACGGTTAGGTAAGGTGTGGTTAGGTTTGGATAAGGTAGCTTCGACTTTTGTGCTATAGACTGCTATTCGGTGGACTTCTGTGTTCTACCGTGTTCTAATATGCTCTGCTGGGCTTGGAGAAGACAGCAACGGTGGTCTCGACATGCTACCTTGTGTTATGTTACGCTTGGTTATGTCACGATTTGTTACGTTTAGAAAGATTAGCTTTAACTTCTGTGCCATACACTGCTTTTCGGTGAATACCAGCGCTCTGCTGTGCTCCAGTATTTTCTGTTTGGCTCTGTGGGGGCCAGAAACTGTGACGGCGGCATGTTAGGTTGAGCGATACAACGCTTGGTTAGTTTAGGTTTGCATGGGTTCGGTTTTGTTAGCTTTGACTATTCCGCTGCACACTGCATTTCTGTGGATTTTTGCGCCCTACTCTCGTCTGATATGCTCTGCATGGCTCGGGCGGTGCCAGACATGGTGGTCGCTGAACGACAGGTTCAGATAGATCACGCTTGGCTATGCTAGGTTACGTTGGGTTAGTTTTGGACAGCATATACTTTTGAGCTAGACACTGCGATTCTATGGACCTCTGCGCCCTATATTGCGCTATCAAACTCTGCTTGTCCTCGGGGACACCAGGAAGGGTGGTCGCAGCCCTTCACGTTGAGTTATGCTATGTTTGGTTATGTAAGGTCTACTTCGGTTAGGATAGGTGAGCTTTGCCTTTCGTCCTATACGTTACTGTTCCATATACTTCTGCCCCATACTGTGCTCTAATATGCCCTGCCTGGACCTATGTATGGCAGCATTAGTGGTCTAAGCACGTTAGGTAGAGGTAGGCTACGCTCGGTTACGTTACGTTTGGTTACGTTATGATCGGGTAGCTGCGACTGATTTGCTGTGCACTGCGATTCCAAGGATATCTGCGCTCTATTACGCTCTAATATGTTCTGCTTGTGGGGTGGGGCAGCAATAGCGGTCTCGGCACGTTAGAATGTGTTATGTAACGTTTAGTTTAGTTTCGTTTTGATAGGTTGGGGTAGGATAGCTTTGACTTTTGTGCAGTACACTGCTATTCGGTGGATTTCTGCATTCTACACTGCTCTACTATACTCTGCTTGACGCACGGGATGCCAGCAAGAGTGCTCACGGCACGTTACGGTGAGTTTGTCTACGTTGGGTTAGGTTACGTTGGTTTGTGTTAGGTATGGATAACTCTGACTTTCCGGTTGTACACTGAGGTATTATGGACTTCTGCGCAACGTTCTCCTCTAATAAGTTCTGCATGGCTCTGGGGTTGCCAGCAATAGTGGACGCGGCACGTCAGGTTGTGTTATCTTCCGTTTGTTTGTGTTACGCTTGGCTAGGTTAGGATAGGATAACTTTTACGTTAACGCTGTACACTGCTGCTCGGTGGACTCCTGCCCTCTACATTGTCCTGCTATACTCCGCTCGACTCCGTAGAGGCCAGTAATAGCTGTCGTGGCGTGACAGGTAGAGTATGGTTACGTTTGATTGGGTTGGGTTGGGTTAGGTTTGGTGAGGATGGCTTTGACTTTTGTGTTATATAATGCTCTTCGGTGGATTTCTGAACTATACTCTGCACTAATACGTTCTGCTTGTCCCTGGTGATGCTAGCAGTTGGTGTCTCGTCTCGTTACGATTAGTTATTCTACGTTTGGTTACGTTAGGTGGGGCCATGTTAGGTTAGGATATCATTGGCTTTTGTGCTATACACTTCTATTTCGCGGCTCCCTGCGCTCTACTGTGCCCTGGTATATTCTGCTTGGCTATTCGGAGGCCAGCAATAGTGGTTTCAGCTCGTTAGGTTATGTTAGGTCGCATTCGGTTGTACTACGTCTGGATAGGGTATGATAGGATATCTTTGACTTTTGTGCTATATTCCGCTGTTCGGCGGATTTCTACGCTCTACATTGCTCTATTGTGCTCTGTATGTCTCCGGGGAAACCAGTAATGGTATCCTCGGCACGATAGATTGAGATAGGATACGATCGTTTTGGTTATGTCAGCACTGGTTAGGCTCGGATAGCTTCGACTTTTCCACTTTGCACTGCGATTCCATAGATACCTGCGCTCTACTCCCCTCTATTATGTTCTGCTTCGCTCTGTGGAGGCCAGCAGTACTAGTCGCGGCACGATAGGTTGAGTTACGTAACGATATGCTAGGTTATGTTAGGTTAGGTTTAGTAAGGATGGCTTCCACTTTTGTGCTGTACACTGCTGTCTGGTGGATTTCTGCGCTGTACTGTTATCTAATATTCCCTGATTTGCTCTGAGGAGGCCAGAAATTGTGGCTGCGGCTCGTTAGTTTGAGTTAAGTTTCGCTTGGTTGGGTTAGGTTTCTTTGGATTAGGTTAGGACATGTTTGACTTTTGGGCTATACACTGCCACTCTATGGACTTCTGCGCTCTACCCTCCACTAACATGCTCTGTTTAGCAATGGGGAGTTCAGCAATAGTGGCCTAGGCACGTTAGGATTTGCTCGGTTACGTTGGGCTATGTTACGTTTCGTAAGGTTAGGTTGGGATACCTTTGTCCCTTGTACTATACACTGCGATTCGGTGGATTTCTGCCCCATACGATGCTCTAGTATGCTCTGCATGTCTCTGGAGAGGCCAGCAATAGCGGTAGTGGCGCGTTTGTTTGAGCTATGTTGCGTTCGGCTAAGTTAGGTTAGGCTAAGTTTGGCTAGGTTGGCTTCGACTTATGCGCTTTACACTGCTATTCGGTGGATTTCTTCGCTCCAATGTGCTATAACAAGCTCTGCTTGGTGATGGGGAGGACAGCAATGGTGGTCTCGGCAATTTAAGTTGTGTTATGCTACTCTTGGTGAGGTTACGTCGGTTAGATTGGGATACGATTGCTTTGGCTTTTGTGCTATACACTGATATTCGGCAGATTTCTACGCTCTATGTTGCTCTACTATACTCCGCTCGACTCTGGGGATGCCAGTATTAGTGGTCGCTGCCCGTTGGTTTGAGTTACGCGTTACCTACGTTTGGATTCGTTATGGTAGCTTTGGTCAGGTATGGATAGATTTGACTTTCGCGGTATGCGCTGCTGTTCGGTGGATTTCTGCTCTCAGCTGTGCTACAGTATGTTCTGCTTTTCTCTGGGGAACGCAGTAATAGTGGTCTCGGCATGATAGGTTGAATTATTATACGTTTGAATATGTTACGTTAGTTCTGGTTTGGTTTCTATAGTTTCGACGTTTCTGCTGTACACTGCTATTCTATGGATTTCTGTGCTTTACTGTACCCTATTATGCTCTGCTTGGCTCTGCGGAAGCCAGCAATACTGGTCGCGGCCCGTTAACTTGGAATTGGTTACGTTTCGGTAGGTTAGGCTCGGTTTGGTTAGGTTATGATAGATTTAACGTATGCCCTCAACACTGATATCCCATAGACTTCTGTGCTCTAATGTGCTCTATCATATTCTGCTGCTCTATGGGGAAGCCAGCGAATAGTGGTCGCGGCACGTTACGTTTAGTTACTCTACGCTTGGTTAGGTTAGGTTCGGCCCCGTTAGGTCAGGATATCATTGACTTTTATACTATACGCATTAATTCGGTGGGTTCCTACCCTCCATTTCGCTCTAATATAATCTGGTACACCCAGGGGAGGCCGCAAATAGTGGCTGCGGCACGTTCCTTTGTGTTTGGCTACCTTAGGTTAGGTTATGTTAGCTTGCATCGGTTGGGATATCTTTGTCTTTTCTGCTGCACAGTGCGGTTCTACGGATTTCTGCGTCCTTCTCTCCTCTGGCAAGTTCTGCTAGTATCTGTGCAGGCCAGAAATGGTGGCCGCGGCATGTTAGATTGAGTTAGGTTACGCTTGGTTATGTTACGACTGGCCACTACCAGAAATAGTGGGCTCAGCTCCTCAAGTTTAGTTAGTCTACTTTTGGCATGGTTAGATTTGGTCGCGTTAGATTGTGATATATTTGACGTATGTGCTATACGCTGCTGCGTGGTGGCTTCCTGTGCTCTACTGTGCCCTAGTATATTCTGCTTGGCTGAGGGGAATCCAGTAATAGTGGTCTCGTCAGATTAGGTTAAGTTAGGATACGCTTGATTATATTACGTTTGGATATGTTAGGGGAGGATAGCTTTGACTTTTGTGATGTACACTGCTTTTCAGTGGATTACTGCCCTCTATATTGCTCTACTACACTCTGCTCGACTCTGGGGAGGCCAGTAATAGTGGTCTCGGTTGGTTCTGTTTAATTAGGCTACGTTTGCCTACGTTACGCTAGTTAGGGTTAGGCTTGGATAGATATGACTTTCGTGGTACACATTGATTTTCGGTGGATTTCTACGCTCTACTGTGCTCTACTATGTTCTGCTTGCCCGTGGGAAGACCAGCAGCAGTGGTCGCGGCACGAAGTGTTGAGTTAGCGTATGTTTGACTACGCAGTGTTCCACAGGTTAACAGCGTATGGCACAAAAGTCAAAGCTACCCTATCCTAACTTTACCAAACATAACATAACCGAACGTATCCGAACTAAAACTAACGTGCCTAGGGCACTACTGCTGGCCTTCCCAGAGGCAAGGAGAATATACTAAAAAAAGAGCGCAGAAACCCGCCGCATTGCAGTGCATAACAAGAGAGTCAAGGACAACCAGACCCTACATGAACAAACCTGAACCAACCAAACGAAGCGTTGCTCAACGTTACGTGGCGAGACCACGGTTCCTGGCTTCCCCATATCCAAGCAGGACATACTGGAGCGCAGTAGGGCGCGTTAATCCTCCGAACAACAGGGTATATCACAATAGTCAAAGCAACCCCGCCATAACGTTGCCAAACGTAACAATACCGAACGTAACAAAACTAAAGCAAACGTGCCGATGATACCACGGCTGGCCTCCCCAGCGCCAAGCAGACCATACTGGAGCACAGGATAGCGCAGAAATGCACCGAATATCTGTGTACAGCACAAAGCCCGCGGCTATCCTATCCTAACATGACCATTCGCAACATAACCGAACGTAACGTGACTCACTCCAACCTGCCGCGAAAGCTATTGCTGGCACCCAAACATCCGAGTGGATCGTATTACAGAAGAATAGAGCACAGAAATCCACGTAATGGCAATGTAAAGCAGCAAAATCAAAGCTATCCTAACCAAACCTAACCTAGCCAAGCCAAGACGAATGTAATCTAACCAAACCTAACGCGCCGAAGCAGCTATTGCTGGCCTCACCAGAGCCAAGAAGAACATATTAGATGGGCGTAGATCGCGTAAGTCCATAGAATGGCAATGAACAGCAGAAAAGTCATAGGTATCATAACCTAACCCAGACAAACCTAACATAAACGAACGCAACCAACCTCAACCTAGCCAGCCGAGATTAATATTGCTGGCCTCCGTGGAGCCAAGCGGGATATAGGAGAGCACAGTGGAGCGAGCAAATCCTCCGAATTGCAGTTTATATCAGAAAAGGCATAGACCTCCGGACATACCTAACCAAACCAAACCTAACCGAACGTAGCCTAACTCAACCTAACGTGCCGAGACCGCCATTGCTGGTCTCCGCTGTGACGAGCATAGTGCAGTAGAGCTATGTAGGGCCTGGACATCCAACGAGCAGCAGTGTACACCATACAAGTCATCTATAACCTGTCCTGACATATTCAAACGCAATACAAGCAAACGTAACCTAACTCAACCTGACGTGCAGCGACCACGATTGCTGGCCTCCGCGGAGTAGAGCAGAGCATATCAGATCACAGCACAGCGCGGAAGTTCACCGAATAGAGGTATACAGCACAAAAGTCGCAGGTAGCCTACCCTAACCTGTCCAAACGTTATATAAGCAAACGCAACATGACATAACCTATCGTGCCGAGACCACGATTGCTGGACTCCCCAGAGCCGAGTTGAATGTTATAGAGCACAGCAGAGCGCAGAAAGCCTCCAAGGAGCAGCGAATAGCACAAACGTCAAGAGTGTCCAAACCTTACCAGACGTAGCCTAACCTAGAGAAACGAAAACTATCTGAGCCTAACTAGACGAAGCCTATTTCTGGCGTCCACAGAGCCAAAAAGAGCATATCAGAGCAGAGTAGAGCGCAGAAATGCACAGAGTAGCAGTGTATAACACGAAAGTCGAAGATATACAAACCTAACCCAAACAAACAGAGCCTAACCATATGTAGCATAAATCGACCTAACATGCCGACACCACTATTTCTGGCATCCTCAGTGCCAAGTAGAGCATACTAGAGCGCAGCAGAGGTCAGAAATCCACAGAATAGCAGCGTATAGCACAAACGTCAAAGCTATCCGACCCTAAACAAACCTTACACAACCTGACCGAACGTAACACAATTCAAACTTTCGTACCAAGACCACTATTGGTGGCCTCGCCAGGGTCAAGCAGAGTATAGTGGTGCAATGTAGAGCAAAGAAATCCGCCGAACAGCAGTGTTCAGCTGAAATGCCATAGCCATCCTGTCCTAAGTTATCCGCACTTAATAAAGTCTGATGTATCCTAACTAAACCTAACGATCCGAGACCACTATTTATAGCCCCCTCAGAGCCAAGCAGAGCCTATTAGAACTCAGTAGGTCGCAGAAATCTGCCGAACAACAGTTTATAGTGCAAAAGTCATGGCTATCCTCGCCTAACCTAACCAATCGTAACGAATACAAACGTAACACAACACAGACTAACGTGCCTAGTCCACAATTTCTGGCCTCGCCAATACCCAGCAGAGCATACTAGAGCACAGTAGAGCGCAGAAATCCACCGAACAGCATTGTACTCCACGAAAGTCAAAGTTACGCGAACATAACCCAACCAAACGTAGCCTAATCCATCTTAGCCCAACACAACATAATGTGCCGAGACCACTACTTCTGGCTTCCTCAGTATCAAGCAGAGCATATTAGAGGAGAGTAGAGCGCAGAAATCAGTGGAACAGCAGTGTACAGCAGAAATGTCGAAAATATCCAACCCCAATCAAGGCTAACGTAACACAAACAAACGTAGCCTATCTCAACCTAATATGCCGAGACCATTATCACAGGTCACCCCAGAGCTTGGCAGAGAGTGTTAGAGCACAATGGAGCGCAGGAATCCACCGAAAAGCAGTGCGTAACAAAATAATCGAAGCTATACTCTCCTATCTTAGCCAAACGTGGCATAAACAAACGTAGCCTAAACCAAACTAACGTGCCTGTACTAATATTACTGGCCCCCACAGAGTCGAGCTGAGTATAGTAGAGCAATGTAGATCGTAGACATACGCCGAATAGCAGTTTATAGCACAAAAGTCGGAGCTACACTATTCTAACCAGACCAAACTTTATATAACCTTACGTAACCCAACTTAACCTAACGTGCCGAGACCACTATTGCTGGAAACCCTAGAGCCAAGCAGAATATGATAAAGCATTGTAGAGCGCGGAGAGCCACCGTATAGCTGCGTATAGCACAAAAGGCAAATATATTCTAACCTAACCTGTCCGAACGTAGCATATACAAACGTGGACTAACTAAGCCTAACGTGACGAGAACACCATTTCTGGCTTCCACAGTGCCGAGCAGAAAATATTAGAGCACAGAAGAGCGCTGAAGTCCAGCGTGTTGGAGCGTACACCGCAAAAGTCAAAGCCACCATAACCAAGCCTGACCCAACCAAGCCTAACCAAACGTAGCGTAATTCAGCCTATTGTGTCACGACCACTACTACTGGCCACCGCAGGGTCGAACAGAGTATAGTAGAGCAATGTAGAGCGCTGATATTCATCAAATAGCAATGTATAGCTCAAAAGTCAAAGTTACTCTATCCTATGCTAACGAAACTTGGCACAATCAAGCGCAATATAATCCAACCTAACGTGCCTAGTCCACAGTTGCCGGCCTCCCCAGAGCCAAGCGGAGTGAATAAGGCCACAGTAGAGCGCAGAGATTCACCGATTAGCAGCGTATGGAACAAAAGTCAAAGCTACCGTCTCCTATCCTAACCTAACCCAACATAACCAAACGTAACCTAACTCAATCTGTCGTGCAATGAACACATTTGCTGGACTCCCCAGAGCCGCGCAGAGTATAGTAGAGCAATGTAGAGCGAAGAAGTCCACCGAATAGCAGAGTATAGCGCGAAGGTCTAAGGAAACATATCCTAACCTAGCAAAACGTAACATAACCAAGCGTAAGGTAATGGAAACTAACGTGCCTACGCCACCATTGCTGGCCTCCCCATCGACAGGCAGAACATATTAGAGGAGTGCAGATGGCAGAAGTCCATCGAATGGCGGTGTGCAGGCAGAAAAGTCAATGCTCTCATTATCTAACTCAAACTAACCTGACATAACCAAATGTAACGTGACCGAAACTAACGCGCCGAGACCACTAATGCTGGCCTCCCCAAAGACAAGCAGAGCGTGTTAAAGCGCAGTAGAGCGCAGAAGTCCAACGAGTTGGAGGGTATATCGCGAAAGTCAAATACAATCTAATCTAACCAGACCGAACCTAACCTAACCAAACGTAGAGTAACTAAACCTAACACACCGAGACCACTACTTCTGGCTTCGGCAGTGCCAAGCGGAACATATTGGAGCACAGTAAGGCACAGAAATACGACGAAGAGCAGTGTGTATCACAAAAGTCGAGGACAACCTGACCAAACCTAACCTAACCTAGCATAACCAACCGCAATGTATCTCAGCGTAACGTGCAGTGACCACTATTTGTGGCGTTCCCAGATACAAGCAGATTATGATGGAGAACTGCAGGGCACCGTAGTTCATATGGTAGCCGTGTCATCACAAGTGATGGTGCTGTCCTAACAAAACCCAAAATAATCTAACCGGGCCAAACGTAATCTGACACAACCTAACGTGCCGCGATCAGTATTTCTGGCCTCCAAAGCGCCATGCAGAATATACTAGAGATCGGTACAGCATAGATATCGACCGCATTGCAGTGAATAGCACAAAAGTCAAAGATACCCTGACCAAACCAAACCTAACCTGACCTGACCTAACCAAACGTACAATAACGCAACCGAAATCGCCGCGGCCACAGTTTAAGGCCTCCCCGGAGCAGATCAGGGCATTGTTGATCACAGCAGTGCACAGAAATCCGCCGAACAGCAGTACATAGCGCAAAAGTCATAGCTAGCCCCTCCGAAGCTAACAAATCGCAGCGTAAGCGAACGTAACGTAAGTCAACCTAACGTGCTGCAACCACTATTTCTGGCCTCCGCAGAGTCGAGCAGAATACGGTCGTGCGGAGTAGAGAGCAGAAATCCACCGAATAACAGCCTATCCCAAGATAGTCAAAGCTATCCAAGCCTAACCCAAACAAGCAGACCCAAACGAAACGTAACCTAATGCAACCTAACTTGCCGACACCACTATTGGTGCCCCCCCCCCCCAGAGCCAAGCAGAGCATGCTAGAGTACAGTACAGCGCAGAATTTCACCGAATGGTAGCATATAGCGCAAAGGTCCATGCTATCCCCTCCTACCCTAAACAAACGTAACATATCCAAACGTAGCCTAAAACAGACTGACGTGCCGAGGCCACTATCACTGGACGCCCTAGAGTTCAGCAGAGTATAGTAGAGCAATACGGAGCGTGGAAATACGCCGAATAGCCGTGTATGGCATAAACTGCACAGCTACATCTTCCTAACCAGTCCGAACGTTATGTAACCAAACGCTACCTCATATAACCTATCGTGTCGAGACCACTGTTGCTGGAAACCGCACAGCCAAGCAGCATGTACTAGGGCACAGTGAATGTCAGAGTGCTGCCAAATAGCAGCGTATAGCGGAAAAGTCAAATATATCACAACATAGCGGGACCTAGCTTAACCTAACCAAACGTAGACTAACAAAGCATACCGTGCCGACACCACTATTTTTGGCAATACCAGTGCCGTGCAAAACATATTAGAGCACAGTAGAGTGCAGAAATACGCCGAACAGCAGTGTATAGCACAAAAGTCAAAGCCATCACAACCAAACATAACCAAAGCTAGCCTAACCAAACATAACATGTCTCAACCTATCGTATCACGACCACTATTGCTGGCGACCCCAGATTCGAGCAGGTTATAGCAGAGCAACGAAGAGCGCAGAAATCCACCGAATAGAAGTATATAGCGCAAAAGTCAAAGTTATCCTATCCTAACCTAACCGATCGTGTCATATCCAAGCGCAACATAATCCAACCTAACGTGCCTAGACCCTTATTGCAGGCATCCCTATTGCCAACAAGAACGCATCAGAGGAGGTTAGGACGCAGGCGTCCATAGAATGGCGGTGCATAGCAGAAAAGTCTAAGGCACCCTAACCAGACCCAAACTAACCAAACCCAACCAAACGTAAGCTACCTCAAACTAACATGCCGAGACTACCATTGCTGCTCCTCCAGGAGACGAGCTGTACATAGTACAGCATACTAGAGCGCAGAAATCCGCCGAATAGCACTGTATAGCGCAGAAATCATGTCTACCTTCGCCTAACCCTTCCAAACATGACATAACCAAACATAACCTAACAGAAGCTCACGTACCTAGATCACTAATGCTGGCCTCTCCATCGCCAAGCGGAATATATTAGAGGAGAGTAGAGTGCAGAAATTCATAGAATCGCAGTGTATATCAGAGAAGTCGAAGCTACCTTAACCTAACCGAAACAAGTATAACACAACCAAACGTAGCGTCACTCAATATTATGAGACGCGACCCCTACTGCTGGACGCCGCAGAGCCAAGCAGTATACAGTACAGCATAGTAGAGCGAAGAAGTCCACAGAATTACAGTGTACACCACGAAAGTCAGGTCTAACCTAACCTAACACAAAAAATCGTGACGCACCAAACGTAGCCTAACTTAACCTAACTTGACGAGACCATTATTAATGGCCACCTCGGTGTCGAACAGGGTTTGGTAGAGCAGCGTGGACGGCAGAAATGAGCCGAATAGCTGTGTACAGTTCTCATGTAAAGCCCACCCAGTCCTAACCTATCAATGCGTAATATAATCAAGCGTATCATAACTTAACCCAACATGCCGAGACCACTATTGCTGGACGCCCCTGAGCCAAGCAGAATATACTAGTGCACAGTTGAGCGCAGAGAGCCGCCGAATAGCAGCGCATAGCACAAAAGTCAAATATATCACAACCTGTCGCGTCCTAACGCAACCAAGCCAAACGTAGACTAACTAAACTTAACCAGCCGAGACCACAATTTTTGGCATCCCCAGGGCCAAGCAGAGCAAGCTAGGGCACAGTAGAGTGCGGTAATCCGCCGAACAGGAGTGTATAGCGCAAAAGTCAAAGCTAGGCCCTCCAAACCTAACCAATCGTAACGTAACCAAACGTAACGCAACACAACCGATCGTGACGAGACCACTACTGCTGGACTCCCATAGCCAAACAGTACATATTAGTGGAATCCCCAGGTCTCATCAGAACATACCAGGACACAGCAGGGCGCAGAAACCCACCGAACAGCAGTGTATACCACGTAAGTCAAAGCTATGCGAAAATAGCCCAAACTACCCTAACCTAACCGAACTTAGCATAACTCAACCTAACGCGCCGCGGCCACCATTGCTCGTCGCCCCAGAGTCGAGTAGAGTATAGTAGAGCAGAGTAGAGCGCAGAAATCCACCGAATAACAGTCCTTGCCAAGAAAGCCAAAGCTATCCAGAGCTAACCGAGAGAAGCATAACCTAACCAAACGTAACCTAACTCAAACTAACGTGCCGTGACCGCTATTGCTGACCGTCGCAGAGCCAATCAGAATGCTCCAGAGCACAGCAGAGTGCATAAACCCGCCGAATGTCAGTGTATAGCACAAAAGTCAAAGCTACCCTCTGCTAACCTAACCAATCGTAACATACACAAACGCACCCTAACTCAACCTAACGTGCAGTGACAACTATTGCTGGCATCCACAGTGAGGAGCAGAGTACAGTAGAGTTAAGTAGGGTGCAAAAATCCACCGAATGGCAGTCTTTGTCAAAAAAGTCAGAGCGATCCAAACCTAACACGGACAAATATAACATAACCAATCGTAACATAACACATCCAGTCGTGGCACGATCGCTATTGCTGGCGTCACCAGATTCGAGCAGGGTATAGTAGAACACAGTAGAGCGCAGAAGGCCGCCAAATAGCATCGAACAGCACAAAAGTCAAAGACACACTAACTTAATCAGTCCTAACCTAATCTAACCGAACGTAATATATCTCAATCTAACGTGCCGCTACCAGTTTTGCTGGCCTCCGCAGAGCGAAGCAGAGAGTAATAGAGGAGAGTAGAGATCAGAAATCCATAGAATCTTTGAGAATAGCACAGAAACCGAAGCTACCCAAACATAACCAGAGCTAACATATCCTAACCACATGTATCCTCTCTCAACCTATCGTACCGAGACCACGATTAATGGCTTCCCCAGAGCAAAGCAGATCATAATAACGCACAGTAGAGCGCAGAAACCCACCGAATAGCAGTGTACACCACGGTAATCGAATGTAATTAAACCCACCCAAACTAACAAAGTGCTGCCAAACGTAACCTTACGCAACCTTACCGAACGAGACTACTATTACTGGGTTCCACAGAGCTGAGCAGAGTATAGTAGAGCTGCTTAGAGAGCAGAAGTGCACCGAAAAGCGGTGTATAGCATAAAAGTCAAAGCTATACTATCCTATCATGGCCAAATTTGGTATAACCAAACGGTGTCTATCTCAACCCATCGTGCCGAGACCACTGCTGTTGGCATACCCAGAGCCAAGCAGACTATACCAGAGCACAGTAGAACGCAGCAGTCCACCGAACAACAGTTTATACCACGAAAGTCAAAGAAATCCAAACCTAACCCATACTAATGTAACATAACTGAGCGTAGCATAACTGAACCTATCGTACCGAGACCGCAATTATTGGACTCCACTGAGCCCTGCAGAGTGTAGTAGAGCAATGTGGAGCGTAGAAATTCAACGAATAGCAGTGTATAGCGCAAACGCCAAAGCTACCCTCTCCTAACCTAACCAAAGGGAACGTAACCGTATGCAGGCTAACACAGCCTAGCGCGCCGCGGCCACTACTGCCGGCCTCCCCTTCGCCAAGCAGACAACATTAGATCGCAGTGGTGCGCCGAAATCCAAGGAATGGCAGTGTATAGCACAAGACTCAAAGCTATCCTATACTAACCTAACAAAACGTAACGTAACCAAACAGTAACTATTTCAACCCATCTTGCGGAGACCACTATTGCTGGCATCCCCAGATCCAACCAGAACATATTAGAGAACAGTAGAGCGCAGAAGTCCACCGAACAACAGTTTTTTCAGCGAAAGTCAAAGATATCCTAAGCTAACCTAACCGAACGTGTAATAACTTAACCTAGCGTACCGCGACCACTATCGCTGACTTCCATATAGAAACGCAGAATACGGCAGTGCGCAGTAGAGCATAGAAGTCCATAGGATATTTAGTGTAGAGCACATAAGTCAAGGCTATCCAAACATAACCCAACCTAAGCTAACTTAACCAAACGCAATATATCTCAAACTAACGTGCCGCGACCAGTATAGATGGCCTCCACAGAGCGAAGCCGAGCTTAATAGAGGACAATAGGGAGCAGAAGACCACCGAATGAGAGTGTATACCACGGAAGTCGAATCTACCCAAACCAACCAAGAATGACGTAGTGTAGCCGAACGCAACCTCACTCAAACTAATGGGACGAGACCACTACTACTGGCCTCCCCAGAGTCGAGCAGAGTATAGTAGAACAACGCAGAGCTTAGAAATCCACCGAATAGCAGTGTACAGCACAAAAGTCTAAGCCTCTCTTACCGAACGTAACCTAAGCTAATATATCCAAACGTAACATAAAAAAACCTATCGTGTCACGAACGTTATTGCTGGCCTCCCGAGGGCAGACCAGTGTATAGTAGAGAAACGAAGAGCGCAGAATTCCGCCGATTATCAGTGTATAGCACAAAAGTCAAAGTTATCCTATCCTTACTCAACCAAACGTAATCTAACCAAACGTAACATAACTCAACCTTACTTGCGAGAACACCATTGCCAGCCTCCCCGGCAACAAGCAGAGCATATTAGAGGGGAGTAGAGCTCAGATGTCTATGTAATGGCAGTGTGAGGCACGGATTTCAAAGTTATCATTTCCTAACACGAACACGCCCAACCCAAAGGAACGTAACCTAACACAC